>NC_069505.1:593655638-593943138 GCF_027579735.1 Bombina bombina | reverse complement strand
AAATCAGTTTTCTTTTAACCATACGTATCTCATGTGTATCCCGGCCTTTGTTCAGACATTTGTATTAACATATTTCTCAGAGGAATGAATCTGCCTGAGAATATTTTTGTTCTTGGAGATTTTCTCCACAAATTCTAAACAGGACAATTTAATGTTATTTTTCACGATGAGAATTGCTTTGATAGTTTCCACACGAAATCGTGATTTCTCAGCAGTCCATATGTCATTCATGAGTGAGAAAACTCTTTCCACTGGAGCATTGCTGCCTGGCAGACAGAGGACTACTTCAGCTAATTTTTTAAGGTTAGCATGGGGTACCTCCATTCTCATGAAATGGGTCATAACTGCATTCCACTTGCTGGCTACTGACACTGCTGATGCTGATGCATTCCATACAGGTATTTGCTCTTTTAGGAATTCATTTAGAAAAGTCACTTCATCAAACAAAGCATCTTGATCGACTGATACATTTGGACATTTTGTGTTCAGAAGTTCAACTTCCTTCTCAATATCAGACCTTGCAGGCACTCTCTTCAAAAGCAAGCATTGAAGGTCTTCAAGGTCATCTATATGTTTTCCCCAAGCATGTAAATATTGGACTGAAGCGTCAAAAAAAGAGTGAGCAACTTTAAAGTAGGAAGCTTGTGTTAAAACCCCATCTCTTTCTAGCTCCTTGATTTGTTGTCTTACCATTACTGGCACAAAGTCTTCCTCATGTCTAGCAGACAGCTTCTTTCTAAGGGTGTTGAGGATCACAGCTGATTCCACGGCACAGCGATCTTGCCCCTCCAGTGATTTTATTGTGTCATGGAAAAGTGACACAGTACTGTGGATGAAACTGAGCCAAAGTTCCGTTGTAGGGTCTTCAAACATCTTCCTAAGGACAACTGGGCACTTTTCTTCAGACAGAAAAAATGACTTCAGTGGCTCATAGAGCATAAGAATTCTTCCAAAGCAGGTAACATTGAGAGCCACCTGACATTGCTGTGCCCAAGAATGTTTTGATATTCTTGCCCCACAAACTCACAAAAACTTTTCAGTCTTTCAACACGAACAGTGAATATATGAAAATATCCAAAAAATCTTGTTAAGAATATATTCAACATCCACTGGGATTGTATCTAGGGCAGTTCGTGCACAATTGTGGACAATATGAGCTGGGCATCCAAGACCTATAACTTCCCTTTGAAGGGCTTCTCTAACTTTAGTGTGCAAATTTTCTCTCCCTTGCCTCCGTAGTCCACCAAAGTTTGTGTTTGTATTGTCGGCAGAGAAGGCCACAACTTTATTTTCCAGGTGGAATTTTTTTATAATTTCTATCAGCTCACCTGAAATAAGTTCAGCTGTTTCACCTGTCAGTGCCACAAAATCAAGAAGTTTTGTCTCCACAGAAGTGCTTTCCTCTTGTACCTTGAAGTAGCGAACCACAATAGGCAGCAACTTCATATGACCATGATTTGAAGCATCTACCGAAAGTGCTACAAAATCAACATTCTCAAGGTCATGTTTGAGCTGATCTGTTGACCAAGGAGCAAATACGTTTGTGACAATTGCTTCACACTTTGTCCGTGCACAGCAAAATTTAGGATTGAAGAACTTCCTATTTAATCCTGAAGTGCAGTCCATTGATCTGAAACTATGGTTATGGGCAATGGTGTGATATGAAAAAACTCCCTCTTGTAAAGCTAGGTCATATTCACTCTGAGAGGGTTCAACTTTCTGAAAAAATGATGTCACAGAAGTTGAACCTGCACGGGCAGTTAGAGCGGCTTTGTGTTTGCTTGTGGCTTCATGTTCTTTGATTGAAGTTCTACCTCCACTTGAAATGGTAAACGCAGAATGACATATTGTGCATACAACAGAAGATCCCTTTCCAGCACTTTTCATGAAAGGAAACTCTTTTTGGAGCACATCATTGAAATAGCACTTTCTTTTGCTGTGCATTGCCATGACACTTCCGCAATCCCTACACTGCCAAACTGGTACAGAATCTGTAGAGAGAGAACATGTCAGAGGTAGAAGATTGCATGCCAAGGCAAGTACTGGGGATGTCGGTGAGAAAAAAAAACATATTTACTTGATAACAACTATACTGTAGTAGTAAAAAAACGTCAAGTATCCAAAAGTCCCACTATTGTTTTAGCTCATTTTCATTAATTGCTATATGCTTTTGCTGTTTTCTTGTTTGATGTCTTTTGTTGCAACTTTAGACCGAGGACTTGCCAGTGAGCAGGACTACAGAGCAGAAGAAGGCTACATAATTGATTGATCGTTTATACTGCTAGAGCAGCTGCAGACGGTATTGCTTCCAGAAGCAGAGACTCATTGAAAGTATTGTCTTCGCGTTTATGTTACTGCCGTACTGCAGAGAGCATACGTTTTTTATATGTTATATTACATGTCAATAAAGCTGTAGGTATTAGTTTTCCCATAATCGTTGTCTGGTGTATTTATTTATTTTTTATATAATGACAGATCAACCTATGAGATTTTGGGGTATTGCGAAATGATATATATATATATATATATATATCAGTGGGAAAAAATGGAGGGCCAAAAAGGCATAAAAAACAGACAGGAAGGAAAATAGCTGAGTAGAAACCAGGAGGAAGGAAAAAGAGAAAGTTAATAACAAAGGAAGAAAAGATTTTACATATATATTTGCTGACAAAATAGCAGGACATGTGTTAATCATGTATGTGCCAGCCTGCTCTTGAAATTCTATAAATATTGACTTTTCTACATACCTTTTTAGTAGAAGCAGTAAAGAGCTGGATAGTGTGTAAAACCCAAATAAATTACCGTAAGTATTTGATTAGAATAGGTCATTTTACTAAAAAAATAATTTTATATTAATGTCATACATGCTTACAGCTATAGATAAATGGGGGGGGGGGGGCTAAAATGCATTGAGCTTGGTAGATAAACTAGCACTTATAGTTATATTTCTTTTATTTGGTATATTTTAACACCTATTTAGTAATAAAAAGCACATATCTAGCTGGAAGAGTAACCGCCGGAGTAAAAAAAAATACAACCTAACTTATCCAATTAAAGGGACAGACTATTATAGAATTGTTATTGTTTTAAAAGATAGATAATCCCTTTATTACCCATTCCCCAGTTTAGCATAACCAACAGTTATACTAATATACTTTTTACCTCTGTGATTACCTTGTGTTATCTATATGGCCCACGTGTACTTTCTGTCTCTTTGTGTTGAAAAGAGATTTAAAGGGACAGTAAACCTAAAAAATAATGTTATATAATTCTGCACATAGTGCAGAATTATATAACATTATTTTACTGCTATAGTTATAAAACCCTTTTTTCCCTTTTAATATTTAAAAAACATGCCGCTTTTACAGACCCGCTCTCTGCTGAGCGGGTCTGTTTTTTTTAGTCAGCGCATCGGGCCAGCTGTATAGTCACAGCCCGGCCCGACCGCGCCATAAGACTAAGTGCAGCTCGCTCCTGCTCTGTCTGACAGCAGGAGCGAGCTTCACTTAATGTTATGGCGCGGTCGGGCCGGGCTGCGACTATACAGCTGGCCCGATGCGCTGACTAAAAAAAACAGACCCGCTCAGCAGAGAGCGGGTCTGTAAAAGTGGCATGTTTTTTAAATATTAAAAGGGAAAAACGGGTTTTATAACTATAGCAGTAAAATAATGTTATATAATTCTGCACTATGTGTAGAATTATATAACATTATTTTTAGGTTTACTGACACTTTAAAAAGCATGTGATAAGAGGCAGCCCTCAAAGGCTTAGAAATTAGCATATGAGCCTACCTATGTTTAGTTTAAACTAAGAATACCAAGAGAAAAAAGCAAATTTGATGATAAAATTGGAAAGTTCATTAAAATTAAAAGTCATATCTGAATAATGAAAGTTTAATTTATACTAGACTGTCCCTTTAACAGCACCTGCTAGTGTTGTACACATAGATTAGAGCAGTGATTTTTAACCTTTTTTTTGCCGTGGCACACTTTTTTACATTAAAAAATCCTGTGGCACACCACCATCCCAAAATTTCAAAAAAATCACACATTGTAGCCTAATACAGCATATATATATACACACAAACACACACATACTGTATGTATTGTGCTGTTATGCCATGCCTCCTACAAACTACCCCTGCACTGGGAGTAAAAAACAAGCAAAGTTTAAAAAATATGTCACACTGTTGTCAGTCTGCCGTGGCACACCTGAGGGTCTCTCACGGCACACTGGTTGAAAAACACTGGATTAGAGCTCCCAATGCTTAGTGCAGATAGCTGAGCTGCAGGACCATATGTAACTGATAGACTCAGTAGAATTTGTGTGTGTGGGGGGGTATGGGATTATCCATAGGTTATGCTGAGCTCATGAGTCCCTTCCTAATATTATTTTATCATATCTTATGTGGGTAGTTTTTGTGCTATTATTGGTGTGTGTGTCTGTCTGTGTGTATATCTGTCTGTGTCTTGGTATGTGCGTCTCTGTCTGTCTGTGTATGTGTGTCTCTGTGGGTGTGTATGTGTGTCTTTGTCTTGGTATGTGCCTCTGTGTGGGTGTGTATGTATGTGCGCCTTTGTGTGTGTATGTCTGTCTATGTCTCGGTGTGTGTGTGTGTATGTCTGTCAGTGTCTTGATGTGTGTGTGTGTGTATGTATGTCAGTGTCTTGATGTGTGTGTGGTTGTGTGTGTCTATTCTGTAGAGGGATGTTTTGTGCGCATGTCACAAAGAGATATGTGTGAGATATGCAGGAAGCATTACCTAAAAAAGATTATGGATATTTTACATTCCAAAACATAAATTTACATGGTTATCTGGTTAATCAATTACTAGTGATTAAAGTGGAGTCATTCAGCCTTATGCCACAGGCCTTTGGGAGTGACAGGCCTTTGTACTGTGCTTCCTCTTGGTCTTTACATTACAAAGGAATAAATAACACATTCTGTAATAATAAAGACACCTTAGAAAGGGACAGTAAACCAGACAGACAGAATTTTAATATTAAATTCAAAGACCAAGAACAATACAGGATAAAATGCAGCTTTCACCTTTCAATGAAGATTAAACTATACACAATTAATAGAATCCTTCAAAATGTAATAATAAATTACTGTATCCCTAACTCTGACACATCCGCAGGGGAAAAAACATAATTTATGTATGAACTTACCTGATAAATTCATTTCTTTCATATTAGCAAGAGTCCATGAGCTAGTGACGTATGGGATATACATTCCTACCAGGAGGGGCAAAGTTTCCCAAACCTTAAAATGCCTATAAATACACCCCTCACCACACCCACAATTCAGTTTAACGAATAGCCAAGAAGTGGGGTGATAAGAAAAAAGTGCGAAAGCATATAAAATAAGGAATTGGAATAATTGTGCTTTATACAAAAAAAATCATAACCACCACAAAAAAGGGCGGGCCTCATGGACTCTTGCTAATATGAAAGAAATGAATTTATCAGGTAAGTTCTTACATAAATTATGTTTTCTTTCATGTAATTAGCAAGAGTCCATGAGCTAGTGACGTATGGGATAATGACTACCCAAGATGTGGATCTTTCCACGCAAGAGTCACTAGAGAGGGAGGGATAAAATAAAGACAGCCAATTCCTGCTGAAAATAATCCACACCCAGAATAAAGTTTAATGAAAAACATAAGCAGAAGATTCAAACTGAAACCACTGCCTGAAGTACTTTTCTACCAAAAACTGCTTCAGAAGAAGAAAACACATCAAAATGGTAGAATTTAGTAAAAGTATGCAAAGAGGACCAAGTTGCTGCTTTGCAAATCTGATCAACCGAAGCTTCATTCCTAAACGCCCAGGAAGTAGAAACTGACCTAGTAGAATGAGCTGTAATCCTTCGAGGCGGAATTTTACCCGACTCGACATAGGCATGATGAAATAAAGATTTCAACCAAGATGCCAAAGAAATGGCAGAAGCTTTCTGGCCTTTTCTAGAACCGGAAAAGATGACAAATAGACTAGAAGTCTTTCAGAAAGACTTAGTAGCTTCAACATAATATTACAAAGCTCTAACAGCATCCAAAGAATGCAATGATTTCTCCTTAGAATTCATAGGATTAGGACATAATGAAGGAACCACAATTTCTCTACTAATGTTGTTAGAATTCACAACCTTAGGTAAAAAATTCAAAAGAAGTTCGCAGCACCGCCTTATCCTGATGCAAAATCAGAAAAGGAGACTCACAAGAAAGAGCAGATAATTCAGAGACTCTTCTGGCAGAAGAGATGGCCAAAAGAAACAAAACTTTCCAAGAAAGTAATATAACGACCAAAGAATGCATGGGTTCAAAAGGAGGAGCTTGAAGAGCCCCCAGAACCAAATTCAAACTCCAAGGAGGAGAAATTGACTTAATGACAGGTTTTATACGAACCAAAGCTTGTACAAAACAATGAATATCAGGAAGATTAGCAATCCTTCTGTGAAAAAGAACAGAAAGAGCAGAGATTTGTCTTTTCAAGGAACTTGCGGACAAACCTTTATCTAAACCATCCTGAAGAAACTGTAAAATTCTCGGTATTCAAAAAGAATGCCAAGAAAAAAGATGAGAAAGACACTAAGAAATATAAGTCTTCCAGACTCTATAATATATCTCTCTAGATACAGATTTACGAGCCTGTCACATAGTATCAATCACAGAGTCAGAGAAACCTCTTTGACCAAGAATCAAGCGTTCAAACTCCATACCTTAAAATTTAAGGATTTGAGATCCTGATGGAAAAAAGAACCTTGCGACAGAAAGTCTGGTCTTAACGGAAGAGTCCACAGCTGGCAAGAGGCCATCCGGACAAGATCCGCATACCAAAACCTGTGAGGCCATGCTGGAGCTACCAGCAGGACAAACGAGCATTCCTTTAGAATCTTGAAGAATACTCTTGGAAGAAGAACTAGAGGCGGAAAGATATAGGCAGGATGACACTTGTAAGGAAGTGATAATGCATCCACTGCCTCCGCCCGAGGATCCCGGGATCTGGACAGATACCAGGGAAGTTTCTTGTTTAGATGAGAAGCCATCAGATCTATTTCTGGGAGTTCCCACATTTGAACAATCTGAAGAAATACCTCTGGGTGAAGAGACCATTCGCCCGGATGCAACGTTTGGCGACTGAGATAATCCGCTTCCCAATTGTCTATACCTGGGATATGAACCGCAGAGATTAGACAGGAGCTGGATTCCGCCCAAACCAAAATTCGAGACACTTCTTTCATAGCCAGAGGACTGTGAGTCCCTCCTTGATGATTGATGTATGCCACAGTTGTGACATTGTCTATCTGAAAACAAATGAACAACTCTCTCTTCAGAAGAGGCCAAGACTGAAGAGCTCTGAAAATTGCACGGAGTTCCAAAATATTGATCGGTAATCTCACCTCCTGAGATTCCCAAACCCCTTGTGCCGTCAGAGACCCCCACACAGCTCCCCAACCTGTAAGACTTGCATTTGTTGAGATTATAGTCCAGGTCGGAAGAACAAAGAAGCCCCCTGAACTAAACGATGGTGATCTGTCCACCATGTCAGAGAGTGTCGTATAATCGGTTTAAAGATATTAATTGAGATATCTTTGTGTAATCCCTGCACCATTGGTTCAGCATACAGAGCTGAAGAGGTCGCATGTGAAAACGAGCAAAGGAGATCGCATCCGATGCGGCAGTCCTAAGACCTAAAATTTCCATGCATAAGGCTACCAAAGGGAATGATTGTGACTGAAGGTTTTGACAAGCTGATATCAATGTTAAACTTCTCTTGTCTGACAAGGACAGAGTCATAGACACTGAATCTATCTGGAAACCTAAAAAGGTTACCCTTGTCTGAGGAATCAATGAACTGATTGGTAAATTGATCCTCCAACCATGATCTTGAAGAAACAACACAAGTCGATTCGTATGAGATTCTGCGAAAATGTGAAGACTGAGCAAGTACCAAGATATCGTCCAAATAAGGAAATACCAAAACCCTGTTCTCTGATTACAGACAGAAGGGCACCGAGAACCTTTGAAAAAATTCTTGGAGCTGATGCTAGGCCAAACGGTAGAGCCACAAAACTGGTAATGCTTGTCTAAAAAGAGAATCTCAGAAACTAAAAGTGATCTGGATGAATTGGAATATGCAGATATGCATCCTGTAAATCTATTGTAGACATATAATGCCCTTGCTAAACAAAAGGCAGGATAGTCCTACAGTTACCATCTTGAATGTTGGTATCCTTACATAACGATTCAATATTGATAGATCCGGAACTGGTCTGAAGGAATTGACCTTCTTTGGTACAATGAAGAGATAGAATAAAACCCCAGCCCCTGTTCCAGAACTGGAACTGGCATAATTACTCCAGCCAACTCTAGATCTGAAACACATTTCAGAAATGCTGAGCCTTTGCTGTGTTTACTGGGACACGGGAAAGAAAAAAATCTCTTTGCAGGAGGCCTTAACTTGAAGCCAATTCTGTACCTTTCTGAAACAATGTTCTGAAACCAGAGATTGTGAACGGAATTGATCCAAATTTCTTTGAAGAAAACGTAATCTGCCCCATACCAGCTGAGCTGGAATGAGGGCCGCACCTTCATGGGTACTTAGGAGCTGGCTTTAGGTTTCTATAAGGCTTGGATATATTACAAACTTGAAATGGTTTCCAAACTGATACCGCTCCTGAGGATGAAGGATCAGGCTTTTGTTCCTTGTTGTGAGGAAAGGAACGAAAACGATTATTAGACCTAAATTTACCTTAGATTTTTTATCCTTTGGTAAAAAAGTTCCCTTCCCTCCAGTAACAGTTGAGATAATAGAATCCAACTGAGAACCGAATAATTTATTACCCTGGAAAGAAAGGGAAAGCAAAGTTGACTTAGAAGACATATCAGCATTCCAAGTTTTAAGCCATAAAGCTTTTCTAGCTAAAATAGCTAGAGACATATACCTGACATCAACTCTAATGATATCAAAAGATGGTATCACAAATAAAATTATTAGCATGTTATAGAATAATAATAATGCTATAAAATTATGATCTGTTACTTGTTGCGCTAAAGCTTCTAACCAAAAAGTTGAAGCTGCAGCAACATCCGCTAAAAATATAGCAGGTCTAAGAAGATTACCTGAACATAAGTAAGCTTTTCTTAGAAAGGATTCAATTTTCCTATCTAAAGGATCCTTAAATGAAGTACTATCTGCCGTAGGAATAGTAGTACGTTTAGCAGGAGTAGAGACAGCCCCATTAACCTTAGGGATTTTGTCCCAAAAAACTCTAATCTGTCAGATGGCACAGGATATAATTGCTTAAACGTTTAGAAGGAGTAAATGAATTACCCAAATTATTCCATTCCCTGGAAATTACTTCAGAAATAGCATCAGGGAGATTAAACACTTCTGGAATAACTACAGGAGATTTAAAAACCTTATTTAAACGTTTAGATTTAGTATCAAGAGGACCAGAATCCTCTATTTCTAATGCAATTAATACTACTTTAAATAAAGAACGAATAAATTCCATCTTGAACAAATACAAAGATTTATCAGCATCAACCTCTGAGACAGAAACCTCTGAACCAGAAGAACCATTATCAGTATCAGAATGATGATGTTCATTTAAAAATTCATCTGAAAAAAGAAAAGTTTTAAAAGACTTTTATGTATACTAGAAGGAGAAATAACAGACATAGCCTTCTTAATGGATTTAAAAAATAAAATCTCTTATGTTATCAGGAACACTCTGAAAATTAGATGTTGACGGAACAGCAACAGGTAATGTAACAGTACTAAAGGAAATTTTATCTGCATTAATAAGTTTGTCATGACATGCAATACAAACAACAGCTGGAGAAACAGATACCAAAAATTTATAGCAGATACACTTAGCTTGGTAGCTCCAGCACCGGGCAGCGATTTTCCTGAAGTATCTTCTGACTCAGTTGCAACGTGGAACATCTTGCAATATGTAATAGAAAAAACAACATATAAAGCAAAATTGATCAAATTCCTTAAATGACAGTTTCAGGAATGGGAAAAAAATGCCAGTGAACAAGCTTCTAGCAACCAGAAGCAATAAATAATGAGACTTAAATAATGTGGAGACAAAAATGACGCCCATATTTTTTAGCGCCAAATAAGACGCCCACATTATTTGGCGCCTAAATGCTTTTGGCGCCAAAAATGACGCTACATCCGGAACGCCGACACTTTTTGACGCAAAAAAAACGTCAAAAAATGACGCAACTTCCGGCGACACGTATGACGCCGGAAACAGAAAAAAAAATTTTGCGCCAAAAAAGTCCGCGCCAAGAATGACGCAATAAAATGAAGCATTTTCAGCCCCCGCGAGCCTAACAGCCCACAGGGAAAAAGTCAAATTTTTTAAGGTAAGAAAAAATGATTGAAACAAATGCATTATCCCAAGTATGAAACTGACTGTCTGAAAATAAGGAATGTTGAACATCCTGAGTCAAGGCAAATAAATGTTTGAATACATATATTTAGAACTTTATAAAAAAAGTGCCTAACCATAGCTTAGAGTGTCACAGAAAATAAGCTTACTTACTTACCCCAGGACACTCATCTACATGTTGTAGAAAGCCAAACCAGTACTGAAATGAAAATCAGCAGAGGTAATGGTATATATATAAGAGTATATCGTCGATCTGAAAAGGGAGGTAAGAGATGAATCTCTACGACCGATAACAGAGAACCTATGAAATAGACCCCGTAGAAGGAGATCATTGCATTCAAATAGGCAATACTCTCCTCACATCCCTCTGACATTCACTGCACGCTGAGAGGAAAACCGGGCTCCAACCTGCTGCGGAGCACATATCAACGTAGAATCTAGCACAAACTTACTTCACCACCTCCATAGGAGGCAAAGTTTGTAAAACTGAATTGTGGGTGTGGTGAGGGGTGTATTTATAGGCATTTTAAGGTTTGGGAAACTTTGCCCCTCCTGGTAGGAATGTATATCCCATACGTCACTAGCTCATGGACTCTTGCTAATTACATGAAAGAAATGTGACACCCAAGACAAAGGTGTCTAGACAAACCAGTTTAGTACCGATTTCAACAACATGGCTGGTTATTTGAAAGATTCAGAATGCAGTGACAACTGTGTAGGGGGTGTTATGCTCCCACTACAATATTTTAGCAAAACAGTCCTCAAAAAATGTAATACAGTTTTACTTGTACCACTCGCATATTACCTTGCTTAATAATTTTTATTGGGCATCGTTTATAATTCTATGTGCTCATCATTCACAGTTTTACTTGTACCACTCGCATATTACCTTGCTTAATAATATTTATTGGGCATTGTTTATAATTCTATGTGCTCATCATTCACAGCACACACACACTGTAATAATAATGTCCAATAAAAATTATTAAGCAAGGTAATGTGCGAGTGGTACAAGTAAAACACTGTATTACAGTGTGTGTGCTGTGAATGATGAGCACATAGAATTATACAGCCGGATGTGAGTACTTACTTAGGAGTTGTCAGGAGTTGTACAGTGCCTAAGCATATTGCTCCCCTTTTGCTGAATGTTGATATAAATGGCACTTTTCCCAGCAATGAATTCACTCCCCTGCCCATTCTCAATAAAATAAAACCTGACTGAGCAAATAACTTAAAATGTTATAGTCTTCTCTCCTGACTTACCGCTTACGCCGCAACTTAGGTCCGGTTGTACTCTGTGCGTGTGGCACTTTTCCCAGCAATGCATTCACTCCCCTGCCAATTTCTCAATAAAATAAAACCTGACTGAGCAAATAACCATAGTCTTCCCTCCTGACTTACCACGTCTTACGCCGCAACTTAGGTCCGGTTGTACTCTGTGCGTGGGAATGTCACTCTGGTCTGCTCTCTGTCTTCCCTCCACCTGACTTGACTTGCGCGCCGCTGCAGTACTGTCTGGATTTGTACTGTGTAAGTGTGCGGCTCAGTCTCTTCCCTTCTACTTGCGTGCGGCTCAGTCTCTTCCCTCCTACTTGCGTGCGGCTCAGTCTCTTCCCTCCTACTTGCGTGCGCACTGCACTACCTGTACGCTCCTCCCACTGCTTAGTAACAGACATCAGCTACCAGTTAAGGAGTAAGACAGTGATTTACTACTTTAGAGATTAGATAGAACACCGGGGACAATGAAAAGGGGCCGGGGAAAAATTCGGGGACATAATAACTAGTGCAGGATTATCACCCAGGCACCATCTTTATATACACAGAATACAGCATTATTATTATGTGACAGTGTATCTAGTGCAGGATTCTCACACAGGCACCATCTTTATATACACAGAATACAGCATTATTATTATGTGACAGTGTATCTAGTGCAGGATTCTCACCCAGGCACCATCTTTATATACACAGAATGCAGCATTATTATTATGTGACAGTGTATCTAGTGCAGGATTCTCACACAGGCACCATCTTTATATACACAGAATGCAGCATTATTATTATTATGTGACATTGTATCTAGTGCAGGATTCTCACACAGGCACCATCTTTATATACACAGAATGCAGCATTATTAGTATGTGACAGTGTATCTAGCGCAGGATTCTCACCCAGGCACCATCTTTATATACACAGAATGCAGCATTATTATTATGTGACAGTGTATCTAGTGCAGGATTCTCACCCAGGCACCATCTTTATATACACAGAATGCAGCATTATTATTATTATTATCAGTGTATCTAGTGCAGGATTCTCACACAGGCACCATCTTTATATACACAGAATGCAGCATTATTATTATGTGACAGTGTATCTAGTGCAGGATTCTCACCCAGGCACCATCTTTATATATACACGGAATGCAGCATTATTATTATATGACAGTGTATCTAGTGCAGGATTCTCACCCAGGCACCATCTTTATATATACACGGAATGCAGCATTATTATTATGTGACAGTGTATCTAGCGCAGGATTCTCACACAGGCACCATCTTTATATACAGAGAATGCAGCATTATTATTATGTGACAGTGTATCTAGTGCAGGATTCTGACACAGGTACCATCTTTATATACACAGAATACAGCATTATTATTATGTGACAGTGTATCTAGTGCAGGATTCTCACACAGGCACCATCTTTATATACACAGAATGCAGCATTATTATTATGTGACAGTGTATCTAGTGCAGGATTCTCACCCAGGCACCATCTTTATATACACAGAATGCAGCATTATCATTATGTGACAGTGTATCTAGCGCAGGATTCTCACACAGGCACCATCTTTATATTCACAGGATGCAGCATTATTATTATGTGACAGTGTATCTAGCGCAGGATTCTCACACAGGCACTATCTTTATATACACAGAATGCAGCATTATTATTATGTGACAGTGTATCTAGTGTAGGATTCTCACACAGGCACCATCTTTATATACACAGAATGCAGCATTATTATTATGTGACAGTGTATCTAGTGTAGGATTCTCACACAGGCACCATCTTTATATACACAGAATGCAGCATTATTATTATGTGACAGTGTATCTAGCGCAGGATTCTCACACAGGCACCATCTTTATATACACAGAATGCAGCATTATTATTATGTGACAGTGTATCTAGTGCAGGATTCTCACACAGGCACCATCTTTATATACACAGAATGCATCATTATTATTATGTGACAGTGTATCTAGTGCAGGATTCTCACCCAGGCATCATCTTTATATACACAGAATGCAGCATTATTATTATGTGACAGTGTATCTAGTGCATGATTCTCACACAGGCACCATCTGTATATACACAGAATGCAGCATTATTATTATGTGACAGTGTATCTAGTGCAGGATTCTCACACAGGTACCATCTTTATATAAACAGAATGCAGCATTATTATTATGTGACAGTGTATCTAGCGCAGGATTCTCACCCAGGCACCATCTTTATATACACAGAATACAGCATTATTATTATGTGACAGTGTATCTAGTGCAGGATTCTCACACAGGCACCATCTTTATATACACAGAATGCAGCATTATTATTATGTGACAGTGTATCTAGTGCAGGATTGTCACTCAGGCACCATCTTTATATACACAGAATGCAGCATTATTATTATGTGACAGTGTATCTAGTGCAGGATTCTCACACAGGCACCATCTTTATATACACAGAATGCAGTATTATTATTATGTGACAGTGTATCTAGTGCAGGATTCTCACACAGGCACCATCTTTATATACACAGAATGCAGCATTATTATTATGTGACAGTGTATCTAGCACAGGATTCTCACCCAGGCACCATCTTTATATACAGAGAATGCAGCATTATTATTATGTGACAGTGTATCTAGTACAGGATTCTCACAGAGGCACCATCTTTATATACACAGAATGCAGCATTATTATTATGTGACAGTGTATCTAGCAAAGTATTCTCACCCAGGCATCATCTTTATATACACAGAATGCAGCATTATTATTATGTGACAGTGTATCTAGCGCAGGATTCTCACCCAGGCATCATCTTTATATATATATATATATATCTATATATAGAAGAATGTATAAACTGGCACTACACTGGTGTATAGTAAGATAAAGAATCTGTAGATTCCGGTGCTACCCCTTTATTACAATTGAAATTCAGAGAAAAAGAAAGGAAAGATAGGGGCTGTTATAGCACTCATACTTACTAAATTGGGTATGAAGTTAGTTAAAAAAACTATACTTTATTTAATTATATTAAAAAACATGGGGTAAATACCCCTACCGTTACCCTCAAACCACCACCAAACTAACAATTAAACTAAAAACAAGCCAACAGTCACTTCTCTGTTTCCTGGCCGATAGCAGGGAACGTCGGCATCAGGTGGCTGAAGTGACTGAACGGCAAGAATACAAGTATATAGAGCAAACGCGTTTCGGCTACGACCTAGCCTTTCTCAATGCTGTATGTTACACTGACATTTAGTAAAACCCGAGGCTACCGGATGCGCGGACTTAAATAATCATTTGCAAACCACAGTTAACCAATCACATAGATTACAGGGCATACGCCCTATTGACATCCAATGGTTGCGCTTAGAGGACAACGCCTACTATTCCGACTGTGCTGTGTGGCTGAAAAATGCAAATGATATGCCGCGCATGCTCAATGATTCACTGCTGGCGTATAGAGAGTAATTCCTTGTGATGACACCGCTTGGTTGGAAATGAGTATTTACAAATTAAACGGACAATGTCTTATCCAGTAAAAGGATCTTCCATTTATAAAGAATATATAAATACCATAAACTTAACAGTTTTTTATTTGATAGGTTCCAATGGATCGATTTCCTATATAACGATACTTGTTAGAACAGAGTAGTAAAAAAATCCGAGGACTTTGAAAGCACTATTATTTAAATATATTAACCTGCATTGCGCTTGACACTGCACAAGTAACGCTGTGCTAATGTGATTGAGGCTTGTGATATAAATATCAAATAGTTAGTAGAATTGGTTGTTCAACTTATATCCCACTATTATTTTGTATACCTGTGAAATCACACATAATACGCTTAAAACATGTACAGGTAATGCAGTGTAAATGCGATTAAAGGTTATAATATGATTTAAAATTATAGTTTACAGTTCTCTTTAGAGCATCATTATTATTATTACTGAATCGATTACTATGGAACCACAGAAAATACCTTCGAGATGGTTGTTAAATATTATTATTATGGATCAGAGTAGGTTAGAGCATAAATATATCATTTATTCTGGGTCCCAATCTATAAACATATAATTTTGAATCAAGATCCTAAACATATTGGATCCTATTTCTACACATATTATATGACGATTGGGACAAAAAGCAGTGTAATAGTCCTAGACTGTATATACTCATATGGATGAGAGAATCACTATAATATATGTAAAGTGATACCAAGTCACCAAATTATAGGATTAGATACAGTGGGCTATTATTATGCATACATGGATTAGTCTCTTGCCAGTCTTGGCAAATCAGATATACACCCAGTAATTGTTGTATTCGTTCATACCATGAGGTATGACAGTATTCAGATTGAAAACCCATTTGGTTTCCATCTGTAACAATTTGTCCTCAGTGTTACCCCCTCTTATTCCAGGCTTCAATCTTTCAAGACCCCAACATTTTAAGGCACTGGTTTTCCCATTATGACATCGTAGAAAATACCTAGCAACACTAGTAATTTGTTTTGATTTATCTACGTCTCTTTGGGCTGTTCTAATATTACTAAGGTGTTCGGTTATACGTGTGCCCATACTCCTTGTAGTCATTCCAATGTAATATAAATTACAGCTACAGGATATACAGTAGATAACATTAGTACTTTGACAATTTATGTGTTGTTTGATGTTCCAGGTTTTTCCAAATCTGTCAACTATTGTTTGTTTTTTAATCATGTGTTGACATACTGAGCAGTGTCCACATGCAATAGAGCCTTCGTATATTGGCGATTTCTTAGCATTTCTATCATAATGGCTAGAAACCAGTGTATCCTTAATATTCCTGGCTCGCCTATATGTCACTAGAGGTTTCTCTGTTATTAATGGTTTCAGTAGATCATCTCTAGTTAAGACATGCCAATGTTTGGTCAGAATTTTAGTGATTTGGTCGCTATGTGCGGAATAAGTAGTAATACATCTTAGGGGGGTATTGTTCTCCTTAGTCTTAGGGGTAAGTAATTCTCCCCTATCTTTCAGTAATGCTCTGTTGTATGCTCTAGCAAGCAATTTTTTAGAATAGCCTCTTTCAAGTAACCTTTGTCTAAGTTCTCTAGCAGCTATTTTAAAATTGTCAATGGTGCTACAATTTCTTCTTAAACGTATATATTCTCCCATAGGTAGTCCTCTAATAGTGGCAGGATGGTGATAACTGCTGGCATGCAAAATATTATTAGTGGACGTGGGCTTCCTATACGCTTCTGTAACAATTGAGCTGTCAGTATTTCGAATTGTAAGATCCAAAAACTCCACTTTGGATTTTTGTATATTAGATGTGAGATACAATCCAAATGTATTATCATTAAGAGTTTTAATGAGGTCATGCAGGAGATTCTCAGGACCATTCCATATAAATAGAATGTCATCTATATATCTGGACCAGTGGGAGATGTGTTTAGTAAGGTGTTTTAGATTATCATTAAACACCACAGTTTCCTCCCACCAGCCCAGATATATATTAGCGTAAGTTGGGGCACACGCAGTGCCCATCGCTGTCCCACAGGTCTGTAAATAAAATTTATCATCGAATACAAAATAATTGTGAGTTAAAATAAACTCTATCATATTCAATAAAAATTGTTTGACCTCTTCACTCATACTGGTATTTTGATTGAGATAGTGTGACACCGCTCTACACCCCCACTGTGTTTTTATGCTAGTGTAAAGCGATTCTACGTCGCAGGTTACCAGTACTGAGTTGCTGTCAATATTAATCTCATTAATTTTGTTCAGTAGATGCATCGTGTCCCTAGTGTACGATGGAAGTGAGTCAACAATATATCTCAATCTTGCATCTATGTATTTGCTGGCCTTTTCAGTAAGGGAGCCTATTCCAGACACGATTGGTCTGCCTGGTGGCTTGGATGTATCCTTATGTATTTTGGGCAGCAAATACAAAGTGGCTGTTTTGGGTTCTTTAACTTCCAGGAATTTCAATTCCTTCTGATCTATAACACCATCGTCAAATGCTGAACAAATGAGTGTATTATAGCTGTTGAGAAACATCTCTGTGGGGTTACATAAAAGTGATTTATAGTTAGAAGAATTATTAAGCTGACGTAATGCTTCCTCCCTATACATAACATCTGGCCAAATAACAATGTTGCCGCCTTTATCACTGCTTTTTATTTGTATACCTTTCATATTTTTCAAATGTTTCAGGGCTGTAGCTTCTTCATTGGATAAATTATGATTAGTGGTGTCACTGTTATCCTGTATGTCTAGAATATCTTGACATACTAAATTAAGAAAGGTCAATGTGTTATGCGACGTGTGATTTGGAGGTACAAATTTGGACTTGGCTTTTAAGATCGCCAACCAATATCATCATTGTCTGAGTTACAGCTAATGGCTTCATCTAACAATGCAATTAAATCATTAATGGCAGCTTGATCATTAGCATTAAGGGTGTTAGGTTCAGAGTTACTGAAATATTTTTTCAGGAGAATTTTTCGGGTAAAAAGGTGAATATCCTTTATGGCCTCAAATTTATTTAGTTTTGGTGTGGGTATAAATGACAGGCCTCTTTTTAGGACAGATATTTGTGCATTAGATAAAGTAACATCAGAAAGATTAATTTTTTTTTTACTACTCTGTTCTAACAAGTATCGTTATATAGGAAATCGATCCATTGGAAACTATCAAATAAAAAACTGTTAAGTTTATGGTATTTATATATTCTTTATAAATGGAAGATCCTTTTACTGGATAAGACAATGTCCGTTTAATGTGTAAATACTCATTTCCAACCAAGCAGTGTCATCACAAGGAATTACTCTCTATACGCCAGCAGTGAATCATTGAGCATGCGCGGCGTATCATTTGCATTTTTCAGCCACACAGCACAGTTGGAATAGTAGGCGTTGTCCTCTAAGCGCAACCATTGGATGTCAATAGGGCGTATGCCCTGTAATCCATGTGATTGGTTAACTGTGGTTTGCAAATGATTATTTAAGTCCGCACATCCGGTAGCCTCGGGTTTTACTAAATGTCAGTGTAACATACAGCATTGAGAAAGGCTAGGTCATAGCCGAAACGCGTTTGCTCTATATACTTGTATTCTTGCCATTCAGTCGCTTCAGCCACCTGATGCCGACATTTCCTGCTATCGGCCAGGAAACAGAGAAGTGACTGTTGGCTTGTTTTTAGTTTAATCGTTAGTTTGGTGGTGGTTTGAGGGTAACGGTAGGGGTATTTACCCCATGTTTTTTAATATAATTAAATAAAGTATAGTTTTTTAACTAACTTCATACCCAATTTAGTAAGTATGAGTGCTATAACAGCCCCTATCTTTCCTTTCTTTTTCTCTGAATTTCAATCATCTTTATATACACAGAATGCAGCATTATTATTATGTGACAGTGTATCTAGCGCAGGATTCTCACACAGGCACCATCTTTATATACACAGAATGCAGAATTATTATGTGACAGTGTATCTAGTGCAGGATTCTCACCCAGGCACCATCTTTATATACACAAAATGCAGCATTATTATTATGTGACAGCGTATCTAGTGCAGGATTCTCACACAGGCACCACCTTTATATACACAGAATGCAGCATTATTATTATGTGACAGTGTATCTAGCGCAGGATTCTCACACAGGCACCATCTTTATATACACATAATGGAGCATTATTATTATGTGACTGTGACAGTGTATCTAGCGCAGGATTCTCACACAGGCACCATCTTTAAATACACAGAATGCTGCATTATTATTATGTGACAGTGTATCTAGCGCAGGATTCTCACACAGGCACCATCTTTATATACACAGAATGCAGCATTATTATTATGTGACAGTGTATCTAGTGCAGGATTCTCACACAGACACCATCTTTATATACACAGAATGCAGCATTATTATTATTATAGGACAGTGTATCTAGCGCAGGATTCTCACACAGGCACCATCTTTATATACACAGAATGCAGCATTATTATTATGTGACAGTGTATCTAGCGCAGGATTCTTACCCAGGCACCATCTTTATATACACAGAATGCACCATTATTATTATGTGACAGTATATCTAGTGCAGGATTCTCACACAGGTACCATCTTTATATACACAGAATGCAGCATTATTATTATGTGACAGTGTATCTAGTGCAGGATTCTCACCCAGGCACCATTTTATGTACACAGAATGCAGGATTATTATTATGTGACAGTGTATCTAGCACAGTGTGACAGACCCTTCGGTCAGGACTGAAAGCGTTAACTTTATTTTCTAAATACAAGTTTGCTGGCATCAGCTATAATTAAGTTAGTGATAAGCATTCCATTGTTTAATCACTCTCAGAGAGCAGACGCCTAAGTGATAAGGAAAGCCAAGAGTGTCTTGTGTTTAAAGTGTTAAGTAATGTAATTCTATTGTATCATGTCAAAGGGCGTCTTCCCCTTTTATGTAATGTACAACAGTCTTTCAACCCCCCATCTGGGGTCAAACCTGTATAAATACTAGGCATCTGGCCTTTAATAAATGACATTCTGTTTTAAACCTGAAATGTGGAGCCTGGTCTCATGTTGAGGGGGAAACTGATTGGGGTTGTGAATTGCTGATTCCCTATGCAGGACATTGTTCATCTGGTGTTAACCCTTGGTACACTGTTGGTACCGTAACAATTGGTGGCAAGCGACGGAATGAACCTTATCGCCCAGAAGAGCAACTACACAAGCCAGTAACCTCAGGAAGAGGGGGATTATTACAATACTGACTAAGATGGAAAGAGTACCAGGGACCGAAGGAACCAATGGGCCCAGCATATCAGACAGAACCCCCGAAGAAGCAAGCTTTGATCGGGCGGTTAAAATAAGACTGGCACATTATGGCCCCAACCCATCTGCGGAAATTATCGACCGGGTCATAGCAGCTGTGGAGGCCAACCTACTTCGCCAAAGCGGCGCTGCAGCAGCCCAAGTCACAGCAACCCGAGTGGAAAAGGGAAAAGTAAATTTTGCAGCTTTTAAAAACTTCCTGGAAACAGAAGGAGAGATTGATGGGTACCTTGCGGATTTTGAGAGGCAATGTGCACTACACAAGGTACCCGCAGAGGACTGGGTCACGATATTATCCGGAAAATTATCCGGCCGGGCCAGTGAGGCTTTTCGGGCCATTCCAGATGAGGAAGTCGGGGATTATAATACTGTAAAAGAGGCTCTGCTCTCCAGGTATGCGTTTACACCGGAGGCATACCGGAGGCGGTTCAGAGACACTGTTAAAGTAGCTGGAGATTCCTACCTTGAGTGGGCATGTAAGGTGCACCGCACAGCAGCTCACTGGATAGCGGGGTGCCAAGCCGTATCTGTGGAAGAGGTGCTGCAGCTATTCCTGTTGGAACATTGCTTAGACAAGTTACCCGCAGGAGTTCGAGAGTGGGTTCGGGACCGTAAACCCTCCACCCTGCATGAAGCGGCTCGCTTGGCAGATGAGTATACGGATGACCGCAAACTGGACACTGCTACCACTAAGCCCCCTGCTAGAGTGGAGTACAGATCCCCAGTCACAGCAGCTGCCAGTTACCAACCCCCGGCGCACCGCTATACCACACGGCCTCCGGCCACGAACTACCCTCAGAGAGCCCGGTTCAATTCGCGGGGCTACTCACAACCTATTCGGTGCTTTGGATGTAAGCAACTAGGGCACAAAAGACCAGAGTGTCCCCTAAACGCAGTGAACCAAGCACAGTCCTGGAGAAGACCCGCCGGCGGAATCCCACGTAATCCTCAGCCTGCGGCCCGCTACGTAGAGGCGCAAGAATGCTGGGGCATCCTACATGAAGCAGACCTTGTGCAAGCTGCCCGCCGGAATAACCGGCAACTGGTTAAAGTGAATGGGAAGGAGGTCAGTGGTCTACGGGATACTGGTGCTACCACAACCTTGCTTCAAAAGAACTTGGTGTCTGAGAAACAGCACACTGGAGACACTGTGACTGTGAGGGTAGCAGGGGGCGCTGTGTTCCGCCTACCTGTTGCCAGGGTACATTTGGATTGGGGAGTGGGCGCTAGACCTGTGAATGTGGGTGTCATGAAGGATTTACCAGCTGATGTTCTCCTTGGAAATAACTTGGCCCCCCTTGTTTCTGCCTATGCTCCCATGGGTCCCACTGATGTTAACCCTGTGACTACCCGTGCCCAGATCCGTACAGCAGAGACTGACCAACCTGCTGCTAAGCCCCAGGACTCTGAGCTCAGTAAATCTCTATCCGCTATTGATACATGGAAGTCCCGTTACAATGCGCTGATGAAGGAGAAGAGTCAAGTAGAGGATGAAATGGTCACGTTAAACAATCACGTAACAGTGCTAGCGGGAGAGAAGAGGAGCGCAGAGGAAAAAGCGCGTTTAGAACGTGAATCTCTGCTAGACAAGCTGCACCGACAGACTGCAGAAAACACCAGCTTGAGAGTGGGACATGAAACATTAAAGACAAACTTAGCGACACTTGAAGAGAAGCTGACGCTGGCTCATAGTGAGGTGCAGCAGTATGAAGGGATTGTGGACACCTATAAAGAGCAGGTGCTGAAAACTCGTAAAGAAGCTGATGGGATTTTGAAGGACTGTTTAGCCCTAGTCTGGGCACTAAAGAAGTTGAACCCTTGTTTGTATGGACAGGAATTCTCTCTCATAACGGGAATACAGATGGATTGTCCTGGCAAACTGAAATGCCTACCACCTCCTAGTCCGGTCATCCCCAAGTTGACCCGCCAAAGGGTCAAGCCGGGTCTGCCGGAGTGTTCCACAAGGGGGGAGCTATGTGACAGACCCTTCGGTCAGGACTGAAAGCGTTAACTTTATTTTCTAAATACAAGTTTGCTGGCATCAGCTATAATTAAGTTAGTGATAAGCATTCCATTGTTTAATCACTCTCAGAGAGCAGACGCCTAAGTGATAAGGAAAGCCAAGAGTGTCTTGTGTTTAAAGTGTTAAGTAATGTAATTCTATTGTATCATGTCAAAGGGCGTCTTCCCCTTTTATCTAATGTACAACAGTCTTTCAACCCCCCATCTGGGGTCAAACCTGTATAAATACTAGGCATCTAGCCTTTAATAAATGACATTCTGTTTTAAACCTGAAATGTGGAGCCTGGTCTCATGTTGAGGGGGAAACTGATTGGGGTTGTGAATTGCTGATTCCCTATGCAGGACATTGTTCATCTGGTGTTAACCCTTGGTACACTGTTGGTACCGTAACACACAGGATTCTCACACAGGCACCATCTTTATATACACAGAATGCAGCATTATTATTATTATCAGTGTATCTAGCGCAGGATTCTCACCCAGGTACCATCACACAATACACCGAATGCAGCATGAAGAGGCTCAGTGAAGGTTACAGTGAAGGTGTGTAAGTGTCTGATTGGGTCACACAGCTCATAAAAGGTCAGACGCCCAGCCTCATTATCCAGCAGTATTCCTACTGTGTCACATGATAGAGGGGGGGCGTAATGAGGTGTCTATTATGTTATGTATCACTGAAAGATCTTTATTATAACCCCGCAAGCACCAGGACTTGTTATTATTTCCTATCCAAGACTGACATCCTCTCCTCTCTACACTGGTATAACAAACCCCTACACGCCAGTACCCTGATTTACTGATCTGCACTTCCCAGTAATGTTGTCCTAAGGAAAAGCTCCTGGTGCTTAATACCTGATAAGCATATGTAAATCTCTCTGGTGTTACTGGTCGCTGCTGGTTTATACCTGAACAGGATACAGTTTTCAGGTCACCTGATAAAATAACTTTATTATGAGCTGTGTTTATATCCAGTTATAGGTCTGATGTCACCTGCATATAGAGCTCTCTCTTTATATCAGTCACAATATCAGCTAAACCTCTGTATAAGGTCACTGAGATCAGATCCTCATCTAAATCCCCCCCAGCAGGGACCTGTTTATCACCTCTCTGTGTGACCTCATTACCTCCCTTCTCAGCACCACAAACGTCATCTCTGTGTGATTCCAGGTCTTGTAGGACAGTTAATGGGTCAGTCATGTTGCACAGCTCCTCAATGTGACACATCTTCCTGGTCAGTTCGTCCTTCTCATTTTCCAGCTGCTGGATCAGATCAGAGATTGGGAGTAAAACCTGCTCCTGCTGCCGGGTGATGTCACTCAGGACTCGCTTCTCTAGGTCTTCCAGTTGATTCCTGATGTCCCTAATCAGGGCAATGAGTCGCTCTGTTACACCAGCTGCTTTCTCTTGCACCCCTCTCCTGTGCTTCTGCAGACTCTGGACTCTTTTCTCAGTCTTCTCTCTCTTTGTAGTCAGTTTCTGCAGAACATTTATCAGTTTCTTTTTCTTCTTCTCAGAAGCCTCATTCAGCAGCTCCACCTGGTGTCCCCTGTGCTCTCCGGCCAGGGAGCAGGACACACAGATGCAGGCAGCATCCTTAGTGCAGTAATATTCCAGGAGCTTCTTGTGTTTGGAGCATTTTCTGTTACCCCAGGAAGTGGTGGGTTCAGTTAAGACGTGTTCCTCAGACTTGCTGTGTACCCTCAGGTGGGTATCACACAGAGAAGCCTCACACAGCAGACATGATTTAGTAGCAGGTACAGGAGAGTGAACACAGTAAGTGCAGAAGACCCTAGTGTCTATTTGCTCTGGCTGAGTAATCTGTAAATGCTTCACTACATTACACAGCGCTATGTTCCTCTGCCGTTTAGGTTTCTTAGTAAAAGTTTCTCTGCACTCAGGACAGGAATAAACCCCAGACCCCTCCTGAGTACCCAGCACACTCTCAATACAGCCCAGGCAGAAGTTATGGCCACAGCTGAGAGTTACAGGATCTGTATAAATGCTCAGGCAGATGGGGCAGGTTAGCTCCTCTCTCAGATCAGCAGTCGCCATTCTTGAATTCAGCAGCAGGAAACGAAACTTACATTATCTTCCTATTCAGCACAAGGGTGTGGCAGTTACGTAACTGTATGTGCTCTGCCTGTTAACTCTTTATGTCCCAGACTGTAGTGACCAGGGCAGGTTTGTAAACTGTGATAAATGTTCTGTAGTGCTCAGTAATTTGTGTATCTGATGACATCACATGAAATATTAGGAGTACAACTTTGTTTATGTATTTTACCAATTAGTAAGGGTTAAATGCAATTTAAAAGAAATGAATTTGTTTCACAATAAGATGCTAAAACATAATTATTTTTATACTAGAATGTTCTTTCAATTCTGATGACACAAAGGGCTCTATTTAACAAGCTCCGTATGGAGCTTGATGCCCCGTGTTTCTGGCGAGTCTTCAGACTCGCCAGAAACAGCAGTTATGAAGCAGCGGTCACAAAGACCGCTGCTCCATAACGCTGTCCGCCTGCTCTGAGCAGGCGGACAGATATCGCCGGAAATCAACCCGATCGAGTATGATCGGGTTTATTGACACCCCCCTGCTGGCGGCTGATTGGCCGCGAGTCTGCAGGGGGCGGCGTTGCACCAGCAGCTCTTGTGAGCTGCTGGTGCAATGCTGAATACGGAGAGCGTATTGCTCTCCGCATTCAGCGAGGTCTGGCGGACCTGATCTGCACTGTTGGATCAGGTCTGCCAGACTTTGATAAATAGAGGCCTTAATGTGATTTAATGCAAATTGTTTTCACATCACTAATAATTTCATGACTTGTGCAATTAACTGATTGTTATATTAATATTTCTTAAAGGTACAAACACGTAATTACAAAGATAAATGAATTTTCTGATTAATATATTATTAATTGATCAAATTTAATAGATTAACCTCTTCAATGTGCAGGACGACAACATATCATTATGTGTACTACCTGTGTGCATATGGTGTCATGTTGTTGTCATTAAGAGGGATCATTAATATGAGGCAGTTGTCTGTGATCCCGCACACTACTGACTGATCGGTGCTGGTATAGGGGGCACTGCTACAAGGCTACACGGTAGTGTCAGTGACATTACATATATTTGCATGGTGACATCACAGTAGGGGCGGAACCAGGAAGTGGCTAGTAGTAAATTGAGCTGGATGGGGGGAGGGTGGTCTCAGCTCCTTTACTAGCCAAATATCACAAAGGTCCCTCATTTGGAAGAGAATCACCTTTCACAAGACCCCAAATATTTTTTTTTAAAAAAGTAAAAAGCACAACACATGTAGTTTTGTTAAGGAATGTGTCTTTATGTGCTCACAAAAATATCTTATGTCTAGAGACCCCAAGTAAAGTTTATTTCTAAAGAAAAAAACCAATGACACTACGTAAATTATTTTCAGAACCTACAATATCTTCTATAAGACAAACTAATTTATTCTATGCCTATTATGGATCTAAAGTGCTATGTATCAAAACAAAACATTATAGCTAAGTTATTAGGTAAAGCCTAATACACAGCGCTGGCCTTTGGGCAAGGTGGTACAGGCGACCGCCTTGGTCCCCGTGGTCAGGGGGGCCCCGCAAATTTAATAAAAAAAAAAATTTTTTATTGTTTTTTTTTTTTTAAATGTATTTTTTTAGCGCCTTTTTTGGCGCAATAATTTTTTAATTTGGCACCGGAGGGTGGAGGCGGAGCATAGCTGCCTGCTGCTTGTCACGCTCATAAGGGACTTCAGTGAGCAGCAGGCAGCAGACTGAGCAGCAGTCCGAGTCGTAGACTGCTCGTAGCCAGGTAGGAGCCCTGCTTTGGCCCAGGCCCCCAGACTGTCAGTCAGACACAGTGAGTGTGTGACTAGTGCCACATTTTAATTATACTCTGGCAGGTGGCCTGGGCCCTGGGAATAATTTTATTGCATGGGGCTGGGGTATAATTATATTGCAGGGGGGTGGGCTTCATTTTATTGCAGGGGGCTTTATTTTATTCCTGGGGGCAATTTAAGGGGGGGCGGGGGCTGGGGCATAATTTTGTTGCAGGGGGGATTCATTTTATTGTTGGGGGGCTGGGGAGGGAAATAATTTTATTGCTGGGGGCATCATATTTTTGTTGGGGGCATAATTTTATTGCAGGGGAGATGAGACATAATTTTATTGCTGTGGCATCATTGTGCTGGGGGCATCATTTTTTTACAGGGGGGCCTGGGGGCATATTTTTATTGCAGTGGGGCTGGGGGCACTATTTTATTGCAATGGGGCTGGGGCATCATTTTATTGCAGGGGGGCTGGGGGATTTATTTTATTGTTTGGTGTATCATTTATTGCAGGGATGCTGGGGGCATCATATTTTTGTTGGGGGCATCATTTTATTGCAGGGGCTGGGGGCACTATTTTATTGCAATGGGACGGGGGCATCATTTTATTGCAGGGGGGCTGGGGGCTTCATTTTTTTTTTTAATTCTTTTTATTAAGAGCAACATAGGTGAAGAACAAAATTCACATCTATTAAATACAAGTCAAGCCCAATCGCAGTTGGGCACAAAGTCATTAAGCATTTCTCATCAAAACAGCAATTTAGATGTTTGTAACACACATGAAATTTCAACAGTGGTCACCAATAGATAACTCTAGTTTTTGAATTTGATAAACCCATCCCGAACCTCCCTCCCAACCTTCCCAACTAGAACTAACCCAATCCCACACCCTCCCACTCCTCTCAATCTAGAACTTAAATTCGTCACAATAGTCTGTTGCGCCTCTGGTTAGTGCTCAGTGTGAAGAAAAAAAAAAAAAAAAAAGTCCCTCCTCTCTCTCTATCAGGGGCTCCCTTTGGAGCAAAGATTTCGTCTTTCTCAGTCTTTCTCTCTCCTTTATGAGTCCGTTACGGGGAATATATGTGTCCACTCCCCCCTCAGGGAGCTTTCTAGGAATATTTCAGTGTGGCGAAAAGGCAACAATATCTGCCTCTGAATTTGCAATTCGAAGGTTAGTATTAATCTGCGCCATTTCTTTAGGAACAGGTTAAGTCTGTTGCCTACGTCCACTCTCGTGTCTATTTGTTCTATAAATAGTTGCGTTTGAAGAAGATTACGAAAGTGTGCTATAGTCGGTTTTGTCCTCTTAGTCCAATGTTGAAGAATGCATTTTCGTGCAAGTAAAACAGTCATTGTCAGCTCTGAGTCACACTGTCTATGTTGGGTGTCCCAGGTAAGGAACAGGACATTAGTGGGTTCCAGAGAAATTGAAACTTTCAGTTTTCTGTTGATCCAATATTGTATTTGGTGCCAAAATTGTCTTATCACCGTGCATTCCCATATACAATGTATCAGGCCAGGGGCTCCAGCTGAACATTTAGAGCATTTATTAGGGTGATCCGGTACCCATTTAGCCAGTCTGTCAGGGGTCAAGTAGGCTCTGTGCAGGAATTTTATCTGAGTTTCTCTAAGGGCTGCGGAAAGAGTAGCCTTTCTGACTTTTTCCAGTGCTCCCCGAGCTCCCTCCACCGTGATCCCACCAATTCCCTCTCTTTCCCATCCGTCAATAGCCAGGGATTGCACCTTTAGCATTCTGTCCTGTAAGAAGACTTGATAGATTCCCGAGAGGGAGAAATTACCCATCTTAAAGAGCGACTGTGTTAATCGAAAGGGCGAGCCATCCCAAAAATTTGGGTTATTTTTAAG
This sequence comes from Bombina bombina, assembly GCF_027579735.1. Lineage (NCBI taxonomy): Eukaryota > Metazoa > Chordata > Amphibia > Anura > Bombinatoridae > Bombina > Bombina bombina. Next base: position 593,914,869 of record NC_069505.1, on the reverse strand, counting down.
CAGGGTGTTTACATAGTGACGTGCCTGGAGATAGGCGTAAAAGTGGGCTTTCGGAAGTTTAAACTCCCTTCGTAGTGCAGGGAAGGATTTGATAGATCGTGTCAGGGGTTCCAGTAAAGCCCCTACAGAGCGGAGGCCCAACTTATCCCAGAGGTCAAAGGGTTTCAGATCAATCCCAGCTGGGAACTCTGGGTTGTTATGCAATGGGAGGAAGACAGAGCCATGACAGCTCTTCTTCAGGAACTTGTGAGCCTGCTGCCAGGCTCTTAGGGGGTCTCGATACAGGAGGTTCAAACCTACCAATTTGGCCGCTCCAGTCTTGGTCATATGAGGCAAATACGCCAAGGAGACTTTCTCCAAGGTCGCATTCTCCAGACTGGGTTTATAAAAATGTTGAGTACCAACCTGCCAGTCTACCACCAGCCGGATCAGTGCCGCCCAGTTATAGAGCTTAAAGTCAGGGAGAGAGAGACCCCCCTTGAGGTAAGGCATGGATAGCTTGTCTGCAGATATACAGGGTTTACCCCCTTTCCAGACAAAACGTCTAGTTGCCGCATTTAACATTTTTACATCCGCCTTGGTCAGTAGCAAGGGTAGCATGAGTAATGGGTATAAGAGGCGCGGGAGAATGACCATTTTCACCAAGCTGATTCTACCCGACAGTGATACAGGGAGGGATCTCCAGCTATTCATCAGGCTGCAAAGCTTGACACACAGGGGGGTTAGGTTCATAGAGTATATTTTGTTGGGGTTGACCGGGATGCAAATTCCCAGGTAAGTCAAACTCTGGGAGGCTATCGCAAACGGATAATCATGCACAACTCCTTTTTTCTTATTCAACCATAAGATCTCCGATTTCTGCATATTAACCCTATACCCCGAAAAGGAGCCAAAGGTGTGCAGTGTTCGCAAGATGGTTGGGATGTGTAAGTTCGGGTCTTGCACAAATAGCAGCATATCGTCTGCGTAGAGCGCCAAATGTTGGGGGTCTCCTGCGACATCTATACCAGGGAAGATCTGACGTAATTTAATTGTCAGAGGTTCTAGTGCCATGTTAAAAAGTAGTGGGGATAAAGGGCATCCCTGCCTGGTGCCTCGTCCGAGGTTCACAGTACTAGAAAACATGTTGTTTACACAGATATTGGCGGTGGGGGAGCCATATAGGTTTGTAAGAAAAGACACAAACGGGCCTGAGATGTTGAACCTTGCCATAGTGTGGAACAGGTGGCTCCATTCCACTCTATCGAAGGCCTTCTCTGCGTCCAGAGACAACAGGAAGGCCTCCGGGAGTGGTTTCTTCGAGTCATTTGCGGTTCCCCGCCAGAAGCACTGGATCACATGCAGTACTCTACGGATATTAACCACTGACGACCTCGCAAACATGAAGCCGGTCTGGTCTTCATGAATTAGCTCCGGTAAGATAAATTTAAGACGTTCTGCCAGGAGTTTCGTTAGAATCTTATAGTCTGCGTTAAGCAGCGATATTGGCCTGTAAGATTCAGGGAAAAGAGTATCCTTACCCGCTTTGGGAATAAGGGTGATGTATGCCGTGGAGAACGAGGTGGATGGCCTGTCTGCTGAAGAGAAGTATTTTGTGAACAGCTCAGTCAACACTGGGGACACTTGGGGTTTTAGTATTCTATAAAATTCAATGGGTAGCCCGTCCGGGCCTGCTGCTTTACCCAGAGCAAGGGACGAAATCGTCCTTTCCACTTCCTCCCTGGAAATAGGAGCATTCAGTTTATTCAATTGTGCTTCCGAGATCTGCAGTAAATTAATAGAGTCCCAAAAGTCTTTCTGGGTCTCTTCAGAACCCGTCTGACTACTGGTGTAGAGACTAGAGTAGTATGAGGCAAATGCCTCTGCTATTCCCTTAGGGTCTTTGACTACCCTCTCGCCATCCCTCTTCGAGGTCTTGAGATTCACCAGGGAGGCCAACAACCTCCCCGACTTATCCCCGTACCTGTAGTATTTGCCTCTATTCCTTAAGAGGGTCTGGGACGCTTGGTAAGCCAGTAACGAATCGTATTCTTTTTTAACAGATATGTATGTTTGATGGTGCAATCTTGTGGGCTCATTACAATAATTTAAATAAGAGTTGTTGAGCTCTCTCCTAAGCTTTTCTAGTGTTTCTGCATGCATTTTTTTTTCCGGGAGAGGAAAGCTAGGATGTTCCCCGCAAGTACCACCTTTGTAGTTTGCCAGAAGAGTTCTGGCGTTGCGAGGTGTTGCACGTTGGTAGAACGAAAGTCCTCCCAGCTAGTGGCCATATATTGTTGGAATTCCTGGGATGTGATTAGGTATTGAGGGAATCTGAGGGTCCGCCTGTTGCCAGGTGGGTCGAGGGCATCAAGAAAAAGCCCCACCGGTGCGTGGTCAGACACCGCCACCTCTCCTATCTTGGTGTCAATGATCCGTGGAATCAGGGAATTGGAGGTAAGAAACAAGTCGATGCGAGACATTGTGGGTAAGGCCCGGGAAACACAGGTATAGTCCCTGCCATTTGGATTTAGTTTGCGCCATATATCCACCACATCAAGTGAGGAGGACAAGGTATGAAACACTTCAGACTCGAAATTACCCTCAGACTTAACCTGCGGTCTAGGATTGACCCCTGAGGCCTGTCTAAGTCTGTCACACTTTGGATCCGGAGCTAGGTTAAAGTCCCCTCCAATAATGAGAGCAGAGCCCAGAAGGGGCGTCAGAACTGAAGTCAAGGTTTCCAAGAAAGTCCTGTCCCTTTGGTTCGGGGCATATATGTTACACAGAACGTACTTTTTGTTGGCTATCGTGGTTTGTACAATAATGTATCGTCCGTCTGTATCTTTAGTCACTATTGTATCTGTGAGCTCTAATTTCTTCCCAAAAAGGATTGCCACACCTCTGCTGGCACTCTTGTACGAGACATATTCCACTCTCCCCACCCAGTCCCTTTCTAACTTAGCATGTTCAATATCAGAGAGGTGCGTCTCCTGTAGGAATGCAATGTCAGCCCTCTTTTTTTTCAATAGGGAGAGTATTGTTTTTCTTTTAATGGGTGAGTGGACACCCCCCACATTCCAAGTGTATATATTAAATTATAGCGTCAAATAGGGCACCTTTCAAGGAAGAGAAAAAAAAAAGAAAAAAAAAAAAAAAAAAAAAAAGAAAAATTCTTCACACTGTCACATACCTCCCAGTAGACTCTCTGCTGCCTGACTTCCTCAAGCTCTTCCAGACTGTTAAAGAGAAACAGAAGAGTCATCATCATAAAGCAAAATATTAGCTCAGTAATATCAAGGTGCCATATACCACTAGAGAAGGTGTTATGAACCATGAACCCAGAAAAAAGGTAAGTGGAAGATATAAGGGACCAGAGGTAATATAAAACAAACAATAAACTTGTTAACATTCTTTTAACCTGAGAAAATCGTATTCCCTGAGTATTTATGACAAGGCTCCCTAAGGCTAGTTCACATTTACTAGTGAGTTCAGGGTACAAAAAGAACACACAAAAAGGATAAGCATAATCTTGATAAAGAACAAATCCCAACTTAAACAGTAAACATAAATATGAGGTAAGGGAGTCAAAACTTTGAGGAGTCGTCCTCTTTGCGAGTGACGTCTCCAAGGTATTGGCTGGTATAGCCATTTAAATCCCTAAGGTAAGAAACCTGTATGAATTACAAGCAAGGTAAGCCTCCTCATCCCTCGTCTCTTCTAGCTCTACCAGGGCTCCTGGAGCCGTTTTCTGCATCTAGGTACTCCTGAACTGCCTGAGGGGAGTCGAAGAATTTAGGGCCCCTAGGGGTGAGAATCTTAAGCTTGGCAGGGTATAGTAGATAAGCTTGTTTGCCCTCTCTATGGAGTTTGGAGCATATGGAGGAAAATTCCCTGCGTCTTTTCATTAAATCTACTGAGTAATCTTGAAACAACAGGAGCCTGGAGTCCTCGTAAGTCAGGTCATCCACTCTCCTGTACGCCCTCAGGACATTAAGTTTGGTCTGGAAGTGCAGGAACCTAATCATAACGGGGCGGGGTGGGGCATTGCGGTCTATTGCGGGCTTCTCTGGGCCCACTCTGTGGGCTCTCTCAACACTACCTATCATTTTATCAGTTGGAATATCTAGCAATGATGGCAGGGTAGTCTCTGCAAATTTTAAGATATCTGCTGGCTTTATTGACTCTGGGAGCCCCAACAGGCGGACATTGTTGCGCCGTGAGCGATTCTCTAAGTCATCAATCTTTTGCTGAAGGATCATAGAATGTTTTTCCAGAGCCTCCAATTTGTTTGTAGAAACAACCTGCGTGTCTTCAAGGTCAGAGATCCTTGATTCCACTTCAGTTACTCTCGTGGAGAACTGTTTCATTTCTTCAGCTAAAGTGTCTACCCCCTTTTGTAGGTTTTCTATCTTTGGTAAGAATAGTGTGGAAATTTGTTTAACAATGGGATGAGGGTCCAGCATAGAGGCTTCATGCTGAGTTTCAAAGAAGGGTCCCTGGCTTGCACTGTCTAGTCCCTGTTTAGCCCTGCGCTCTGAGTTTTTGTTGCGATTCGCCATTGGGTCCTGAATAAGGTATTTCTCCATACACGTAAAGTCTAACTTCTAGCCTGTGTAGTGCATCCACTATCTGTAGTAATGTGTTGTTAATTAAAAAAGACATATAAACCTTTGTAACAGATAAGAGGCAGAATCACAGAGCCCTCCTCCCCTTCAAGTTGAGCAATGAAGCCACCTCAGTAGTTCCTGTAAAAAGTGTAAAATGTTAGGAGTACAGATACATATACACACTGTTCACATATGAATCATTTAAGCAGCCCAAAATATAAATCTCAGAGAACAATGAATCAGTAATTAGCCACTGTGCATTATGATCTGAGAAAGACCCAAAAGGGCAGTGTTCACAGTTATTATATGACTTGGGTACAACAGTGCTCCAATGCGCAGCAATGTTCTGCAGGTTCTTCTGTGCCAGGGATTCAAAATGCTGCTGCAATAGCACTATACTTCCACAGATGATGGGTTAGCACCCCTCTGTCTCTGAGTAGGTTATAGAGGCAGGTCAGTGAGGAACCAGAGCGCAATATATATAGAAGTTGGACGGGGACTGCTAGGCCCAGGGTATCTATAATATAGGCCTCTGTGACAAATCTTGACAGGTGTAAGGGGTAGCAGAGAGTCCTCAACACTTCTCCTCTGGCCGTCTTAATTTAGCTAGTAACACATGAAGGGCTCAGGCCCCCAGGGTGTAGCTCCAAGCGGGTGCAGAGATTTATATGGGAGTCATTAATATATGGTGTCAAACTGTCCCAAAATGTATAAAAGTACCTGAGGCCCATATAGCATAAAACAATATATGTCAGTCCAGGTGTGGCCCAGCCGCCAGGGGTGTAAAAGAGCCGGGTGTACAGGTCACTTGTGTAGTAGTGTCTGCTATACCTTACCACGGTATCAGGGCTAGAGATCTCGGATCAGATGACTCCTCAGATGTGCAGCATACCAAGATGGCGACCGGAGTTTTCGCGCCAAGAGTCTCTCCCAGCACCACTAGGTCGGGCCGTACCAGACCAGGACCGAGGATCCTCCAAATCAGGCCCAGTGAAGAAGGGCGTTGTGCCGGTAAGATGATATGCAGGGGGACAGCCGAAGCGGTCGGTCACTATGCGATCCTGACCAGCTGCAGTAACTGCGACAGGAGTGATGGCTCGCTATTTCCAAGGACGGCTCCGTATCACCTCTCTTATGCGACTATCGCCTCCGTGCTCCGGTTCTTTGTACGGGAAGGCCGTTATCCTCCGACGGCTCGATGCTTCCTCCAGATAGACTGTAGTGTCTAGAGTAATCAGCGGGACTGCGGTGGCGGAGAGATGATCTGCTCCGTGATACCCAGAGAGGCACCTGTAGCTAGAAAGGTCCTCTCAGCTCCGGACAGCTTGATCTGCCTAGGAAGGGGTATTAGGCGTGAGAAGGGTCACAAGTCTGGGAAAAACTCATATATTTTTTAACTTTTAAGGCACTTTTTTAGCTTTTAAGGCACTTTCTATGCGGAGCTCCCAGCTCTTGCTGCCGTCTCTCAGCCCGCCCACCGGAAGTCTTGGTCTGGGGGGCTTCATTTTATTGCTTGGTGCCTCATTTATTGCAGGGGTGGTGGGGGAATCATATTTTTGTTGGGGGCATCATTTTATTGCAGGGGAGCTGGGGCATAATTTTATTGCTGGGGCATCATTTTTTTGCAGGGGGGCTGGGGGCATCATTTTATTGCTAGGGGCATCATTTATTGCAGTGGGGATGGGGCATCATTTTATTTCTGGGTGCATCATTTATTGCAGAACATTCTTTATACATGTCTAGCATGTGGTTTTTTTACAGGGGATCAAGTTCCAGCTTGTAGGCTTATTCACATGCCTACATCTATGAGGGGAGAAACCTGGAAGGTTAGAGTAGCTTCACATGCGTGTTCACTGTTAGGGGAATACAATATCATTATTTTAGGTGAGGAGTGTCACACAAATCCTCGTTAGTAGATATTTCCTGCGTTACAATCAACAGACATGCCATAATTTAAAGACAAGTAACCCCTAGCAGGTTTAATACATAAGAAACATCACAGAGAATCGAAGCAGAATTTGAAAAAAGAAGAATAAGGCAAAGGTAAGGGGAAAAAAGGGGGGAGGGTGGGGGGTGGGAGAGGTACCTCGGGGAGATGAGAAAGAAACCGGCAGATAGATCTAAATGGCAGTTAGTTGGACGTCTAAGGAGGTTTGAGAAACCACTTACTCCAGATCGTCCAATACTTGTCCATGCGTTCAGTAACATTGTAAAAGCCCCTTTCCATAGAAGCTAGGTAGTCTATGAGTTGGGTGATCTGGGCTAGGGTTGGAGCCTCTAAATTTTTCCATTCCCTAGCAATGCAGACCTTAGCAGCAATTAGGATTGTGGCTCCTAGTAGTTGTTGAGATTTCTGTAAGTCCTGGAAACCTATATGTAGAAGGGCCAGAACCGGGGACATAGGAAGTATCATACCTAAATTTGAGAGCAGGGAGAATGTCTCACTCCAAAAAAAAAGAAGCAATTTTTGCACAAGACCACCATATGTGTATATCAGTGCCCTGTTGGCCACAATCCCTCCAGCACTGCGGAGAGGCTGCGGGATATATCTTGGTCAGCTTAAGGGGAGTTAAGTACCATTTTAAGAGAACCTTAAAATATGTCTCCAAATGTGATATGCAGTGTATGGCTGATTTAGTAATTGTTGTTGCATGTTCTACTTCAGTAGGTGTGATCTGAACATTCATTTCACAACCCCAAGCCTTTATCTGCCATGGCATAACCTCACTATAATCACTGAGGAGAAGTAGATGATGATTTGTAAGTGGTTATATGAGTTTGTTCCCTGACTTCCATCTTTTTTCCCAAATAGTACATTCTCTCAAATTTGTTTTGGGAAATCCCCAAGCCTGACAATATCCCAGTATTCTATAACTTTCGAACATTAGCCACCTAGGAGCCTCATCCATTTGCTCCACTATTTGCTTAGATGTTAGTAACCTCTTTTGTTTATAAAGGTCCCCTATACAGGTGATGTTCAACGAAGACCACTCATGCTTATGAATATCTGGAAGGCCCGTCAGCAATCCCTGAAGACTATGAATAGGTGAGGGGTGTGGAGCTATTCCCTTGTGATGTCTAAGTCTATGCCAGGCCTGACAATTGTCAAGGATTATATTATTCGTCAGCAGCAAATCTGGGAGCCTATGTTTGGGGATCCATATCAGGTCTTTTAAGTGGAGGTTCTTAGGAATAATAGCTGCCTCAAGCAGAAACCACGCTAGTTTCTCCTCCTCATTACTCCATCCAGCAATATGAGTCAACCGGGTAGCATCATGGTATAAATGTATATTGGGAAAAGCTATGCCACCTTTGCTTATTCGTAACTGGAGGATACGGTTTGCCACTCTAGGCAACTCCCCCCCCCCCCCCACACACACACATAGTTGATAAATAAGGAATGAATCTGAGAGAGGTAAGTTTTCGGTATCGTGAAGGGTATTTACCTAAATAGGTACAACATTTTGGGCAAAATAGCCATTTTCAGGGTGGAGATACATCCCATCCAGGAGATTTCCCTGTAATCCCACCTCTGCAGAAGTTTTTTGATTTCAACAATCAGTGGCTCAAAGTTATGTTTAATGACCTTATTTAAGTCAGGACCAAGTAGTACACCTAGGTGTTTTATAAGATCCGTATGCCAGGTAAAGGAGAAACGGGTCTTGAGATTGGTAAGGATCTCAGGGTCAATATTAATAGCTAGGGCTTCAGTTTTGAATATATTTACTTTATAGAGACTTAGGATGCCAAAAAATTACAGGGTCTTAAAAACTTCTGCTACTGAGGAGCTTGGATTAGTTAAAAGAATGGTTAGGTCGTCCGCAACAAGAGCAATCTTCTCAGTACGTTCGCCTATCGGGGACATCATACTTTTGTTAGGGTATAATTTTTTTACAGGGGCATCATCTTATTGCAGGGGGGCTGGGCATCATCTTATTGCTGGTAGCATCATTTTATTGCAGTGGGGCTGGGGGCATCATTTTATTGCAGGGGGCTCAATTTTATTGCTGGGTGCATCATTTGTTGCAGGGGTGCTGGGGGCATCATATTTTTGTTGGGGGCATAATTTTATTGCAGGGGGCAGGGCTGGGGGCATCATCTTATTGCAGTGGGGATGGGGCATCATTTTATTGCAGTGGGGATGGGACATCATTTTATTGCAGGGGGACTGGGGGCATCATTTTAGTGCAGGGGGATTGGGGGCATCATTTTATTGCAGTGGGGCTGGGGCATCATTTTATTGCAGTGGGGCTGGGGGCTTCATTTTATTGCTGGGGGCATCATATTTGTGTTGTGGGCATCAATTTATTTCAGGGGAGCTGGGGCATCATTTTATTGCTGGGGCATCATTATTTTTGCTGAGGGCATCATTTTATTGCAGGGGCATAATTTTTGTGCAGGGGGCTGGGGCATAATTTTATTGCAGGGGGACTGTGCTTCGTTTTATTGCAGGGGGGCTTAATTTTATTGCATGGGGCTGGGGCATCATTTTATTGCAGGGGGGATTCATTTTATTGATGGGGGCTGAGGACATCATATTTTTGTTGGGGGCATCATTTTATAGCAGGGGAGATGGGGCATCATTTTATTGCTGTGGGCACCATTTATTTTATTTATTGTGTGTGTGTGGGCTATATGTGTGTGCTGTGTGTGTGTGGGCTGTGTGGGGGGGCTGTGTGTGGGGGGCTGTGTGTGTGTGGGGGGGGCTGTGTGTGTGTGGGCTGTGTGGGTGTTGTGTGTACACCTGTGTATGTGTCTGACACACAGTGTCATGTATGTATGTATATAAGTATAGATAGATGTATGTGTGTATATAAGTATCTCTGTGTGTATTATATCTGTGTGTTTGTTTGGTACAGTGCATTGCCCCATTTCTTTTAAGTATTTTTTGTTCTGGGTAGAGGCCCGGGCTGTCAATCTGCCTAGGGATCTGCACTTGCTAGAGCCGGCCCTGGCGTCTGTGTAATGTTCTTGTTATCATAAGAAAAACACATAAAAATAAGGCCCAGTTCAACTCAACTGTTCCTAATTGTCAGCATAATTCTTCATTATATAAATTAACAGTTGTTCCAATAGTACAAATGGTATATTGCAATATATATAATGTTATAGTGATCCACATTAGTGGATTTATGTTTATATATATATATATATATATAATGTTGTGCATTACCTTAAATGATTTTTTTTTTCATTTTAAAAGCTGTGGGGCGGAGTTGGGTCAGAGATTGGGTGGGTTTGGGGGCGGGGTAAAAGGGGGCCCCGCTTTGTCATCCTGCCTTGGGCCCCGCAATGGCTAGGGCAGGCCCTGTACAGAGAATACTTATATACAGCACTCTGGATTCTGCAATATCAACAAATATACATGTGTTCATCTTCAATGTGAAGTGTTTGGTGCAACTTTATTAGTACTTAATTACAAATGGGAAAAACATAAAACCTCTCTCATGCATTAGGATAACACAATTACCACTTATATAGCCCTTGGTTTGTAAGTAGTAAGGTCCTAAATCCCCAATCTAAACAGTGGTCAACTCTAACAGGCACTTCTAATATTAACCCTTGTAAAGACCAAAGAGAAAATATCATTTATCATGAATCATTCTATTGAGCAGTATATAGGATGAGCTAAAATAGTTAGATATTCCCATATGGTAAATAATAGTTATGACTACCTGAATCTATATATGCATGGGACTATAATGTCCCTATAATGGTTGTTATATAATCAGAGCAGTCAACCACTCTTAAGTTTTATAACCAGTGTTATAATATACCAAAAAATACCCTCAATCAGGGGCAGACTGAGACCAACCAGGGCCCCCGGGCAAAAGTGTGACTGGGCCACCCACCCACTCTTTGCTCCACATACCTACCTCCTCTGCCCTTCCTCCACCCTATTGCTCCTCCCACTTCATATGCCCCTCCCCCACCAAGTTTTTAATTGCCATATAAAGAGACAATTTGTTTCCTTAAATATTTTTTAGAACTAAATATTGTAAATTGGAAAGTGCTTATGGCAAAAAAAAAATCCTTTAAATAAGAGATGCATGATTCTATAAGTATGCGTCTATACTAAATAAGAGATGCATGATTCTATAAGTAGGCGTCTATACTAAATAAGAGATGCATGATTCTATAAGTAGGCGTCTATACTAAATAAGAGATGCATGATTCTATAAGTAGGCGTCTATACTAAATAAGAGATGCATGATTCTATAAGTAGGCGTCTATACTAAATAAGAGATGCATGATTCTATAAGTATGCGTCTATACTAAATAAGAGATGCATGATTCTATAAGTAGGCGTCTATACTAAATAAGAGATGCATGATTCTATAAGTATGCGTCTATACTAAATAAGAGATGCATGATTCTATAAGTAGGTGTCTATACTAAATAAGAGATGCATGATTCTATAAGTAGGCGTCTATACTAAATAAGAGATGCATGATTCTATAAGTATGCATCTATACTAAATAAGAGATGCATGATTCTATAAGTAGGCGTCTATACTAAATAAGAGATGCATGATTCTATAAGTAGGCGTCTATACTAAATAAGAGATGCATGATTCTATAAATAGGCGTCTATACTAAATAAGAGATGCATGATTCTATAAGTAGGCTTCTATACTAAATAAGAGATGCATGATTCTATAAATAGGCGTCTATACTAAATAAGAGATGCATGATTCTATAAGTAGGCGTCTATACTAAATAAGAGATGCATGATTCTATAAGTAGGCGTCTATACTAAATAAGAGATGCATGATTCTATAAGTAGGCGTCTATACTAAATAAGAGATGCATGATTCTATAAGTATGCGTCTATACAAATTAAGAGATGCATGATTCTATAAGTATGCGTCTATACTAAATAAGAGATGCATGAGTCTATAAGTATGCGTCTATACTAAATAAGAGATGCATGATTCTATAACTATGCGTCTATACTAAATAAGAGATGCATGATTCTATAAGTTTGTGTATATACTAAATAAGAGATGCATGATTCTATAAGTATGCGTCTATACTAAATAAGAGATGCATGATTCTATAAGTATGCGTCTATACTAAATAAGAGATGCATGATTCTATAAGTATGCGTCTATACTAAATAAGAGATGCATGATTCTATAAGTATGCGTCTATACTAAATAAGAGATGCATGATTCTATAAGTATGCGTCTATACTAAATAAGAGATGCATGATTCTATAAGTATGCGTCTATACTAAATAAGAGATGCATGATTCTATAAGTATGCGTCTATACTAAATAAGAGATGCATGATTCTATAAGTATGCGTCTATACTAAATAAGAGATGCATGATTCTATAAGTATGCGTCTATACTAAATAAGAGATGCATGATTCTATAAGTATGCGTCTATACTAAATAAGAGATGCATGGTTCTATAAGTATGCGTCTATACTAAATAAGAGATGCATGGTTCTATAAGTATGCGTCTATACTAAATAAGAGATGCATGATTCTATAAGTAGGCGTCTATACTAAATAAGAGATGCATGATTCTATAAGTATGCATCTATACTAAATAAGAGATGCATGATTCTATAAGTAGGCGTCTATACTAAATAAGAGATGCATGATTCTATAAGTAGGCGTCTATACTAAATAAGAGATGCATGATTCTATAAGTAGGCGTCTATACTAAATAAGAGATGCATGATTCTATAAATAGGCATCTATACTAAATAAGAGATGCATGATTCTATAAGTAGGCTTCTATACTAAATAAGAGATGCATGATTCTATAAATAGGCGTCTATACTAAATAAGAGATGCATGATTCTATAAGTAGGCGTCTATACTAAATAAGAGATGCATGATTCTATAAGTAGGCGTCTATACTAAATAAGAGATGCATGATTCTATAAGTAGGCGTCTATACTAAATAAGAGATGCATGATTCTATAAGTATGCGTCTATACAAATTAAGAGATGCATGATTCTATAAGTATGCGTCTATACTAAATAAGAGATGCATGAGTCTATAAGTATGCGTCTATACTAAATAAGAGATGCATGATTCTATAACTATGCGTCTATACTAAATAAGAGATGCATGATTCTATAAGTATGCGTCTATACTAAATAAGAGATGCATGATTCTATAAGTATGCGTCTATACTAAATAAGAGATGCATGATTCTATAAGTATGCGTCTATACTAAATAAGAGATGCATGATTCTATAAGTATGCGTCTATACTAAATAAGAGATGCATGATTCTATAAGTATGCGTCTATACTAAATAAGAGATGCATGATTCTATAAGTATGCGTCTATACTAAATAAGAGATGCATGATTCTATAAGTATGCGTCTATACTAAATAAGAGATGCATGATTCTATAAGTATGCGTCTATACTAAATAAGAGATGCATGATTCTATAAGTATGCGTCTATACTAAATAAGAGATGCATGGTTCTATAAGTATGCGTCTATACTAAATAAGAGATGCATGGTTCTATAAGTATGCGTCTATACTAAATAAGAGATGCATGGTTCTATAAGTATGCGTCTATACTAAATAAGAGATGCATGATTCTATAAGTATGCGTCTATACTAAATAAGAGATGCATGATTCTATAAGTATGCGTCTATACTAAATAAGAGATGCATGATTCTATAAGTATGCGTCTATACTAAATAAGAGATGCATGATTCTATAAGTAGGCGTCTATTCTAAATAAGAGATGCATGATTCTATAAGTAGGCGTCTATACTAAACAAGAGATGCATGATTCTATAAGTAGGCGTCTATACTAAATAAGAGATGAATGATTCTATAAGTAGGCGTCTATACTAAATAAGAGATGCATGATTCTATAAGAATGCGTCTATACTAAATAAGAGATGCATGATTCTATAAGTAGGCGTCTATACTAAATAAGAGATGCATGATTCTATAAGTATGTGTCTACACCCACTCTTTGCTCCACATACCTACCTCCTCTGCCCTTACTCCACCCTATTGCTCCTCCCACTTCATATGCCCCTCCCCCACCATGTTTTTAATTGCCATATAAAGAGACAATTTGTTTCCTTAAATATTTTTTAGAAGAACTAAATATTGGAAATTGGAAAGTGCTTATGGCAAAAAAAAATAATCCTTTAAATAAGAGATGCATGATTCTATAAGTATGCGTCTATACTAAATAAGAGATGCATGATTCTATAAGTATGCGTCTATACTAAATAAGAGATGCATGATTCTATAAGTATGCGTCTATACTAAATAAGAGATGCATGATTCTATAATTAGGCGTCTATACTAAATAAGAGATGCATGATTCTATAAGAAGAAGTTGAAAATATAGAAAGGACAGCACTCACAAAATACAGGAAAAGAACATCCAAGATGGAAGAGAAAAATACCACTCTCGATATTCCAATGATAACGAGATTCAGCGCCAATAGAAATATAGTATAAAACATCTTTAGGAAACACTGGGCCTTGTTAAAGGAAGATGATGTGATTGGAGAGTTGCTTCCAGATAAACCCCGGTTCATCTACAGGAAAGCAAAAAACTTGAAAAGCCATCTAGCACCAAGCATCAAAAAGAAAAGAAACCCAGAAATTAAAGATGTCTTTGGAAAGAAAATCACTGGCTTCTTTCCTTGCTTATCTTGTAAAGCCTGTAAAAATGGGAGAAAGTCGACAAATTTCATCTGCCATCATACGAAAGAAACTCATAAAATCCAGGAAATCATAAGATGTCAGGACAAAGGGACCATATATTTATTACAATGTTCATGTAATTTACAATACATTGGCCAAACCTCAAGACCACTGAGGGATCGGATCCGTGAACATCTGTTATTAATAGAAAAATTAAGCATGGACACTGCATTGTACAGACATTTTTCCACAGTACACAAAGGAAATATTAAAGATCTTACCTACATGGGGATACAGAAAGTTAAAAGAGACTGGAGGGGCGGTAATTATGAAAAAAAGCTGCTATCTGCTGAATCAAGGTGGATTTTTAATTTGGACTGCCTCTTCCCCAAAGGTTTGAACAATAAAGAGGATTTGTCTCATTTATTCAACATGACTTGAATAATAATACAGCCAAAATACAGGCTAAATGGACAGTTACTTTTTCCGGTTTTTAAGGTCCAGATCTAAACTTACTCTTGGGCCTCTACAAGTATATTGAAAAAATCAGAGCCTCTCCGAGCAACTTTATGAAAAGAAACAATATCCTATCAATTATTTTAACATCACTACTCAAGGCTTTTATCTATAGATATTATCTATTTATTATATTCAATGCATTATCTCATCCAAATATATCCTCCAAATATAATTATGTTCTCTAAAACCAATTATATTCTCCATATACTACTAAAAAGAGTTCCCCAGGCTAATATGTTGTTTTGACTTAGATATATCTAAGCACAAGCAGATAACATACTAAGACTAAGTATAATATTGAATCTCCACATTCCCTTCCAAATAGAGTATAATGTACACCACTCCATAGGACCCCTGTCTCAAAGTTGAGTCTGATATATACTAAGGATATTTAATATCCGACCACATGTTCTTGTCCACAGGTCAAATTAGAACACCCCTTGATTTTTGTGTTAGAGACAATAAAAGACTCATACTCTCTATTGTAAATACTTACACTATCAAATTCTGACACCCTTGGTCTCTCTAAAGGCCAGCGATGGTTAAACATGGGACCCTTTATCCGATAAAGCCAGCCTGATGGTTAAACTAATATAAAGATCCAGGGCATACTGTGAAAGCATTAGTAAGACCCCTCTCATTACTAGACTGATATGAAGTCTTATATTATTAATTATATAAATTATTTGGTCATAACCCCCTCAATTTCAGACCGAAACTAGAATGTCAGATCGCTACTATATCTGTTCTTCTAAACCCATGCAATATACACACAGACAGATTTACCTGTATAGCTAGAGGTTTAAGTTAGAAATAGATTCGTGATATAATACACTATTAAGTCAGACACTACAATCTGGACCAAATACCATATATACAAATACAACCTCTTAGAAAAGGCGTACTGACAGGGTTTTGATAGTTAGACGGAAAGTCTAACATAACCGAAATACAAAAAAAAAAAAAATGGTTTCGAATGCGGGTACAACCATGATCCCAATCCACACCAATCACTTATAGCGTGAAAGTTTGCTATCACCCCTCTCCTCCTTAACTTTATATATATTTTTTAACATATCCACTTTTTTAACATATCCTTTATTATTTTTTAACATATTTTTTACATATCTTTTATTTATCTTTAATATATCTACTTAGCGGAGATATATCGAGTTGAAACAATTCCCACAATGTAAACATTGGGTTTATCCAATTAACATGGGAGATAGGGACAACACCTCCAAATGGGCCAATCATTTTAGCAAAGCCAGACACAAGCTCTAACAGCTGCCCAGTCAGTGGCGCCCATCAATGTAACGTCACGACCAATTGGAGCAAGCTATATCGGAGTACTCAAGGCTAAATGATATGTGTATTCCTCTCGAAACTCCAATAACAACTATTTAGAGCAAAAGCCTAAGCAATCCAAACAATTGTAATCAAATAATACGCTGATCCTTACACATAGATTTCCCATAACCGGAAGTGACGTCATGACACATCCCGGGGCAATGAAAGAAAAGGGTCATACACTGAGTTTAAATACTTTTAGATATATTAGAAGGCACTAATGATACTCATTTTTAAGCATAAAGTAGAAAAAGTGATTTTAATTGTATTATGAGTTAAGAAATAAACGGCGAAACCGGAAGTACTACAGAAACCGGAAGTAACCAGCATTGCAATTAGGGGTCAAGCACCCTTTATAAGGCACCCATGTACATTCAAAAAAACAGTCTTGAGAAAGGCCTGACACGGGCCGAAACGCGTAGACACTGGTAAGCCTTATTCTATTTGTGATATAATTTTGTACAATCTACACTATCTGTATTTCTGTTTTTTAGGAGGGATCATACCTGTATACTAGTTCATCACTAGGCACATTTCCTCACACACTTTGGGATATTCTCTACAATCAAAATTAAATTCTGGAAACGTATATCCATCAAGGGGAATAGGATAACAACAGGATTTAACTTTTGGACTTTCACATTGAACTTTAATTTGATATTTTTTGACCTTCATCCTATTTGACTTTCACCTAATATATTTTTATTGTCACCATTTTTATTGTCACCATATTTTTGGAATCACATTTTTTCTGGAATCACATTTGATTGTTACACATATTTACACATTTATCTTATTTCACACTCCTCATCACCATTATTCACCAAGGTGTGAGACTTATCTCACGGATTGTTTTTATACATCACATATAAGGCTGCTTGACTGCACCCTTTGGAGTATAATACAGTTTGGGTCCAGGCCAGTATCCTATGTCTATAGGATTGTGTACCCATCATAATTAGTTCTTTTATCATAAGGTTTATCATCCTCATTGTTTTATACTGTTTGATTTTATATTCCTCATTGTGTAATATATTTAATCATATATTGTACAAACCATCATGGATCCATGAATTATTGGTTTATATTGTAATCATTGTATTTAATGTATATCTTCTGTTTTAATTGTATTAAACATTTTTTATAATTTAAACGTGCTTATACCTGCCATTTGCTCAGTTGACGCCTAGGCCCTTCCATCAAGACAATGAGGTTTCCTGTAAGCCTAACACTAGTATATTTAACTGTGTCAGCAGTTTTAATTAAAGATAATTTTTTAATTTGGGTAAAATGTCCCTTTAACTAGCCTGCATCCCACTGTGAGTGTGTTTTAATGCTGGTTATGCTTGCTTAGGCTATTTAATGAATGTCAGTATACATTTTTATTATAAGTAAGGCCAATGGATAATTGGTAACAATTTAAAGGGAAAATGTTATTCTTTAGTAGCAAGCTTATTTTTTGTTATCTACATTTGTTAGATTTGGCTAGAGAGCTGCAGAATGGTGAATATCAAATTATAAACAAAGTTAAATCAAATAATTGTGTTGTTATTAAAATTTTGGTTATGTAAAAGTATAGACTGGATTCTAGAGTTTTTCACAAGTTATTTGTGCCACACCTGATTTATTTAACAGTGGATTTGCATGGTGCATGCGGGCAGGATCTATATAGAACAGTGGCTGTACCATGGTTATCTTATCTTTCCTAAAATAGGATACTTAGGTATTTGTGTGTTCCTTTGTAAATTTATGGTTAGGGATTTTATTTGTAAATATGCAACTGGAGTTTATTGATCATCTGCAGTGATTGCATCATTAGTATGATCTCATAGTATTGTGCATAGTAGAAGTTGCAGAACCAGGGTATAGATGGTTCTTATAGCATTTTAATTATGTGTAGTGTTTTGCGAGTGCTGTTTTTCAGTGAATGTCAGTATATGTATTGAATTTCAGGTTAATTGTGGTTGTTTAAAGTTTGTGTCGGCAGTTAATGTTTTGTTTTGTGGAATGGACGAGTGATTTTAAATGTTTTCTAAGAGATTGTTATGTCTTTCTCTCTTGTGACTGCGTGTGGTAGCGTGCGGTATGAATGGCATCTTGAATAGTGAGGTGTATTTGACGTGGCTTGCTATTGAGAATAGTATTCTGCATGCATGAGTGGAGTGCATGATTTGTCTTTTAGTTTATTGTTATATTGTGTTTGCGTGTCACATGGGATGTTTCACGTACACAAGGGGGAAGTATTGATGAGTATTGATGAGTATCTTTGTGTGCGTTAGGTGATTATTATTTTAAGTAAGAAAGTGAACCAAAAATGTTTTTATTTTTCTATTTTGTTCTTAACACAATATTTGTATTTGCAGGATGAGATCATGCAGCTGTATCCAGAGATTAAAGACACTAAGTGAATTATTTTTGAGTTTTCCATATTTAGGTAAAATCTGTACAGATAAAATTCCATAAGTGCACTCTTCAAAAGACTGGAGATTGGATGCAAGTAAACCTTTTAAAGAGAGAAAAAAATGAAGATAAAAGACCTTTTGTCAAGCTTGTTTTAACCACCATACTGCAGTAAAAGTTGCTGAACTATCTTTGGATCCATTCCTTGCTTTGCATGCTGGTACAAGCCCCAGAACTGGACTCTGGGTAATCCATGACTGTTTCCTCTGATGTGTATCGTCAGAACATAAAGACTATCCTTCTCTGGACTGTGCATTGCCGGTTGATATTGAGGACCTGTTATGCTGTTACAGGGTCAACCAATTAAATTAGGGGAGTATTGTTTTAACTCGTGTACTTATATTTCTTGTTTTGTATGCTCTTGTATTGGTGTTATTTTCTGTTGATCATATTAATTATAAGAAGTCATATAGTTTTGTCTACAGAAAAGCATGCCTTATTGGTATTAGTGGCACATTGTAGTTTATGTACTTAAACAAAGTAACCCTTTAGATAAGCGTAACTCTAAACCTTGCAGTATTGTAACCTATTGAATGGCCCACTGAGTATAAAAAAATATGTTTGCACCTTTATAGTTTAAAGAAAATGCTGCAATATATCAGAATATTTTTGACCCTTCACCCTATGGAACATAATGAGGACGTGTCTCAGCTAGAAGTTTATATTAATTATACAAAGAAATATTTATTTAGGGAGCAGCATAATTGTAGTTTATGAAAGCAAATGTATTTTTTTCCCTTTTATTACTTGGCATGGTATCTGCAAAGTGAATTTGGTAATTCCAGATGTTTGTCAAAGAAAGGATGTATCTTACCATAAAGATGTGTTTATCTTTAAAAGATTTTGTAGTTTTAAATAATGTTATAATTGTATTCTTTCCTCATACAGGAGTGTGAGAGAATTTAGGTTGCATAAAATAATTAGTAAACTAGTAGTGTTTATATCAGATGAGATTGTTGACTATTAGGATCATAGTTGGAGAATTATAAACATTATAGATAGTAGCTGTGCTGAATTAAGCAACACTAGGTTCTTTTATTTTTAGTAGTTCAAAGTGATAGTGTAAAGAGATTCATTTTTTTTTTAAGTAAATATTTTATTGACTGTTTTATTTTTTTCATTTTTGCTACAGGGCAGGCCTTAGCATAGGTTTTAGCATAGCCATTCAGCCTCTTGATGAAGTTTTCACTTGCTTAGTATTCATGAAGTATCATTTAAATTGTATAGAGAAGCTGTGAATTATTCTCTGTAAAGTATCAATGTATTTAGTTTGAATTATATATCAACAATGTTTTTCCTTGGTTGTAAATGACATAGGATGAGTTAAGCTAAAGGAATTGTGATGCTTAAAAAAGATGAAAGAAGTTTTATTTGGACATAATTGTGATTGTATCAGGGTGTGTACTCATCTTGTACTGTTTGTTTCCTTCTTAGACTCCTTGTGACTCGAGTGTCTGCTTGCTATGAGGATCCACTGGCTGCCTTGTCTACCCCATGAACAAACCATCAGATGTCCAGCATCTCCCTGTGGAAGAGCACTGGATAAGCACCCCTACTGCAAATGAACTGTATTAAAGCAAAGTGTCTGAGGAAGGTGGAGCGCTCTAAGAGGACAAAGACTGTTCTTAAAGTGATCAGAGGCCACCTAGAGACAGTTGTGCTGTTACCATGTCATGCTTTACTGTGGAGAAAGAACTGTTGGACATATTGGGGGGTGCTAGCAATGCAGGTGGAGAAATAAAAGATGCAGCGTTGTTTGGGGGTAGATGGGGGGCTAGTTGGGTCTTTGTGCAGATAGACCGGTAGTTTTTGGGATGCTGGAAGGTAGACGGAAGGTATTGGAGAGGCCGCACCTATGTGCAGTGACAAATTGTGCCCTATTGGTCTATAAAATTATCCCACAACGTGAATATTTTTCTCTCTAGTATTCTCACATAGAGTTCTGTTACAGTAGTATTAGGCTCATACTGTTAAAGGCTCTTCCTCATTTTCTGCGCCTGTCTATTTTTATGTTATTCTGGTAGAATAAAAGAGTGGTATGTTAGGGGTTAATGTTGACCTGACTAGCGCCATCTTGTCTTTTGCATCCATCTTGTAATGATTAAACGTTATTATAATGGGTTATTCTGTAGTGAGAAATATATGCTTGTTATTTTATTCTGCTAAGCTAGCTAACCTTTTTAAATGTCCCTGGCACTAGGCTCGGAGGGTACTATCTCTACCGACCTTGTTGTTCTCGCAGATGCACTGCTTATTATGACTATAGATATTGTTTAGAGCTAGTGAATTTCCAGAATAACACTGTGTATAACTGTGTAAAATGACGCAGTCATAACGTGTCATCAAGTTAACCCCGTACACTGTAATTGGTGCCTATAAGACATGTTGTGTGTCTTTCAATAAAACAGAATAGTTTTGGATCATTGCTGCGTGGTGTGAGTCTGTTCTAAGGATATCCTTATCAGGTAATCTACATCTGATCCAGGTGATACAGTGGGCCCGAGGCTTCGGCCTGACCTGACACTCCCCCCATGAAACTAACACCTAACAGCGTCACCTATCCAAATCTGAAAATAAGAAATGAGAAATTTTGGGTTGAAAAGTAGAAAAAAAATGTCAAAAATCAAGAGTAATAATTAAATGTTAAAATGTTTGGGGGGTTTCATGAAAAAACAAGTTACGACAGGAAGTGCATATACACACTCATTGGCATAGGAACAGAGAAAGTTTATTTTTCAACACAGTAACAACAATATTTTAAGAAACAAACAAAAAACAGAATTTATGTTCCTTTTTGGGAACTACAAACAGGTTTGAGTAAAAACCCAGTCCTTGTTCTGCAATTGGAACTGGATATATCATTCCCATCGTGAGTAGATCTTCTACACAGCGTAAGAATGCCTGTTTCTTTGTCTGGTCTGAAGACGAGAAATGTGGAACCTTCCCCTTGGAGGAGAGTCCTTGAATCCTAGAAGATATCCCTGAGCAACGATTTCTAATGCCGAGGGATCTGGGACATCTCTTGCCCAAGCCTGAGCAAAGAGAGAGAGTCTGCCCCCGACTAGATCCGGTCCCGGATCGGGGGCTACCCCTTCATGCTGTCTTAGTAGCAGCCGCAGGCTTTTTGGCCTGTTTACCCTTGTTCCAGCCCTGCAAAGGTTTCCAGGTTGCTTTGGGCTGTGAAGCGTTACCCTCTTGCTTCGCGGTTGCAGAGGTTGAAGCAGCGCCGCTCCTGAAGTTGCGAAAGGAGCGACAATTAGCCTTGTTTTTAGCCTTAAGCGGTCTATCTTGCGGGAGGGCATGGCCCTTTCCCCCAGTGATATCCGAAATAATTTCTATCAACTCGGGGCCGAAAAGGGTCTTTCCCTTGAAAGGAATATTTAGTCATTTTGTTTTGGACGACACGTCAGCCGACCATGATATGAGACAAAGCGCTCTTCGCGCCATAATGGCAAAACCAGAATTTTTCGCTGCTAACTTAGCTAATTGTAAAGCGGCATCTGTGATAAAAGAATTAGCCAGCTTTAGAGCATGAATTCTATCCATGACTTCGTCATATGAAGTCTCCCTCTGGAGCGACTCCTCCAGCGCCTCAAACCAAAAAGCCGCTGCAGTAGTTAGAGGAATAATGCAGGCAATCAGTTGAAGAAGGAAACCTTGTTGAACAAATATTTTCTTTAGTAAACCTTCTAATTTTTTATCCATAGGATCTTTGAAAGCACAACTGTCTTCTATTGGTATGGTTGTGCGCTTGGCTAGTGTTGAAACTGCTCGCTCTACCTTAGGGACCATCTGCCACGTGTCCCGCCTGGGGTCAGTTATGGGGAACATTTTCTTAAAGATAGGGGGGGGAACAAAAGGTACACCTGGTCTCTCCCACTCCCTAGTCACAATATCCGCCACCCTCTTCGGGATCGGAAACGCATCAGTGTATACAGGGACTTCTAGAAACTTGTCCATTTTACACAATTTTTCTGGGACCACCATGGGGTCGCAATCATCCAGCGTAGCTAAAACCTCCTTAAGCAGCACGCGGAGGTGTTCCAGCTTAAATTTAAACGCTAAGGAATCTGATTCTGCCCGCTGAGAAACCTTTCCTGTGTCAGAAATTTCTCCCTCGGACAGCACATCCCTCACTGCCACTTCAGAGTGTTGTGAGGGTACAACGGATAAATCATCCAAAGTTTCTGATTGCTCATCCTCTGTTCTTAAAACTGAGCTATCACGCTTTTTAGGACAAACTGAACTGACAGTTTGGATAGAAATGCCGCAAGGGAATTATCCATGACTGCTGCTAATTGTTGTAATGTAATAGGGGCCAATGCGCTAGAGGTACTAGGCATCGCTTGCGCGGGCGTAACTGGTGTTGACACATGGGGAGAGGAAGGTGGACTATCCTCGTTACCTTCCGTTAAAGAATCATCTTGGGCGACATTTTTAAGTGTCACTGCATGGTCTTTAAAATGCTTAGAGACCTTAGCACACTTTAAACACAAATGTAAAGGGGGTTCCGCCGTGGCTATTAAACACATAGAACAACGTCTATCTGTAGGCTCAGACATGTTAAACAGACTTAGACAGCACTCAAATACAGAAAAATACAATTTGAGAAAAAACGGTACTGTGCCTTTAAATAATAAAAAGCGCACACTTTTTTTACTAAATCTCCAAAATTAACCCAATTTTTATGAAATTTTAACCATATGATCCTAATGCTTTGAAATGATTGCACAGTGAATTTCAAGTCAATTAACCCCTTAATGCCCAAACCGGAGCAAACTAAAGCTGGCAACCGGTTAGCAAACTACAGCACCATGCCACAGCAATCTGCTATGGCCCTACCTTCCTTGGGGATTAGTTTGATCGAAAATAAGCCTCTATGAAGTTCTCAAGTAATCTTTGGACCCTCCACGTGAAGCTGCATGAAGCTGTCTGCAATATCAACTGCGCAACTGAGGCGCGAAATTTAGGCCCCCTCCCTCTCCACTCTGGAGTTGTGGGGCCTTCACAAGCCTAAATAGGTGTCTAAATATATGCCATGTGGAGTAAAACCCCATAAAACGTTCCAAATGTAATAAAAACTTGTAAAAAGATCAGATTTTTGTTATAAAATAATCGATTGCCCCTTAACAGTGTCCACCAGTGTTTTGAGCCCTTTTAATTAAGCCTTCCTTCTATACTAAGTCTCAGAATATGGCTTACATTCCCCACATGGGGATTCTTGTCAGTCTTCTAGCATTACTAAGTCTTGACTAGAAAAAAATGACTGAACATACCTTATAGCAGTTAAGCCTGCAAACTGTTCCCCCCAACTGAAGTTTTCTGGTACTCCTCAGTCCTGTGTGGGAACAGCAATGGATTTTAGTTACAACATGCTAAAATCGTTTTCCTCTCAGCAGAAATCTTCATCACTTTCTGCCACAGAGTAAATAGAACAAACCAGCATTATTTAAAAATAACAAACTTTTGATTGAAGAAATAAAAGCTACAAATCTAACACCACATTCACTTTACCCTCCCATGGAGATGCTACTTGTTAGAGCGGCAAAGAGAATGACTGGTGGGCGGAGCCTGAGGGGGAGCTATATGGACAGCTCTGCTGTGTGCTCTCTTTGCCACTTCCTGTAGGGAATGAGAATATCCCACAAGTAAGGATGAATCCGTGGACTGGATACACCGTGCAAGAGAAATACATATTAAAATACCCTATTTTAACTGCAAACAAAAATATCATTTGTATGTTCCTTTAACTCATAGTCTATGCAATACCCTCTAAAAAATAGCTTTTAGACCAGAGATAAATATGATCTGAAGTCTGAGGTCAGATGTGAGTAAAGGGCTCAGAAACAGCTTACAGGCCCATTTAGATCTGATCTTAGGTTAGGTGGATATGGACATTTTTAAATTTAAAAAAAAAAACAAAAAAAAAAAACAGAAAAAATAAGATTTTTAGGTCATAGGGTTAATTTCCTTTATTTAGTAGATTTTGTTGGTTTAAAATCAAATTTTCTTGCTGCAAGTGTTTCAAATATAATTTAGAGACTTTGGGCCAGATTACAAGTGGAGCGCTTATTAACTCTAGCGTTAATTTTGCTAGAAGTAAGCTTTTTGCACTCTTTGGGTTGCGCTCATATTACTAGTTGAAAGTAAACTGTTTAATTTGAGCACTAACCCAACGAGCGCAAAAAGCAGAAGTTAAAATATTGCGTGCGCGTTCACTTATTCCCCCATAGAAAACAATGGAGAGAAAAAAAACTTAACAACCAACTCATATATATGTGTGTGTGTGTATGTTTACATATGTATTTGTGTTTATATGTGTATATATTTCTGCAAATACATATATACACATATTAATACATACAGTATGTACACATATAACTATATATATATATATATATATATATATATATATCCTGGGACAGGAGGGAGCTGCACTTAGTCTTATGGCGCGGTCGGGCCGGGCTGTGACTATACAGCTGGCCCGATGCGCTGTGAAAAAAAGCAGACCCGCTCAGCAGAGCACAGAGAGCGGGTCTGTAAAACGGCGTTTTTTGTTAAAAATGAAAATGTGTTAGAAAGTTTGGCTAATATAATGTTATATAATTCTGCACTATGTGCAGAATTATATAACATTAATTTTAAGGTTTACTGACCCTTTAACCAGAGTTCTGAAGTCACGGTAATCGCTTGTGTAAATTGCAATTGCGCTCAAGCTTACTTTCAACTCGTAATATGAGCGGTAAGCACGATGATATCGCAAACCCCGCGATAAACCTTTATCACTTGCGCAAACGTTTGCGCTCCACTTGTAATCTGGCACTTTGATTTGTATCACAGTGGAAACTTTTTAAAAAGTAAATGAAAACACTTGCAGCAAGAAAATTAGATTAAAATCACTCTGTAAGCAGCTCTCTGCACAGACACTATTTCAAATGAGTTTTTTTACTGAATACTTACAAATCTATCGTATAAAACAGTGATGATTTTCTATAAGCATTTTGTTGCTTATGTCTGTATATTATATAAAAATATGTGTTTGCAAACAGAAATGTAAATATGCAGATTTTACTTTTAGCTGGACTATACCCTTAACATTTAAAGGGACATGAAACCCATTTTTTTTCTAATTTACTTCAATTATCTATTTTGCTTCATTCTCTTGATATCCTTTGCTGAAAAGCATATCTAGATAGGCTCAGAAGCTGCTGATTGGTAGCTGCACATAGATGCCTTGTGTGATTGGCTCTCCTATGTGCATTGCTATTTCTTAAACAAAAGATATCTAAAACATGAAGCAAATTAGATAATAAAAGTAAATTGGAATGATGTTTAAAATTGTATTCTCTACTTGAATCATGAAATAATTTTTTGGGTTTACTGTTCCTTTAAGCTTGGCTAAGCACTTTTGTAGCTGTTGTAATGGATCACAATGTAAGTAGACATAACTGAAATATTCACAAGTAGGAAAGTATGAGATAAAGAGATTCCCCTGTAAATCTGAGTTTTACTGCAGCATGAAAATGCACATGGTGAGACTGCTGTTTTATCCCATGTGCTAAACAAGGAATTAACATGTCACAAGCAGCTCTATAACTTGCTTTGTCTTTTATCTTTTACCCTTTATCTAATGGCTGATTCTTACCTGATTTCCAATGTCTACAAACTTACACTGCAAGTAGACAGCACAGCACACAATGTCACAAGCAGCACTATAACTTGCTTTGTCTTTTATCTTTTACCCTTTATCTAATGGCTTATTCTTACCTGATTTCCAATGTCTACAAACTTACACTGCAAGTAGACAGCACAGCACACAATGTCACAAGCAGCACTATAACTTGCTTTCGGCTAGATTTAGAGTTGGGCGGTAGATGGGTTGTTAACGCTACGCGTGGTTTATGTCTAACGCACGGCATTGTTTGACTCCGGTATTTAGAGTTTAAAAAAGACCATCTAACGATGCTCCTAACGCGTGTATGTCACACGCGGAATCCAGCCCGCGTTAGACAGTCTCCCATAGAGATCAATGGAAAACCAAAAAAATAGCTTTTTTCACCTAACACTCGATCTCGCGAGAAATACGCACGGCTCGGTCATATGACGCATACCACATCATGCACAACAAGAACACGCCGCAAATGTCACAACAACAATCAATCAACAAAGCACACAAGCATTACACATTCACAAACGGGGGGATTTGTAATAAAATTTTATACGGGTTATACGCATATACTTTAAGATGCGGAAATTCGCAAAATAACAACAAGGAATACAATATATATACATACACTAGAAAATGAATCGCATTCAATGTCACTATATATTAGGACAAACATACATATACAACACTTCACTAATAACACACCATCGCAAATTCACATTTAAAAACAATACCATTGGACAATGTTAGAGAAAACGACCACTATGACATCATCGCATTCTACACATTCCACAAATAAGAACTCAAAATGAGCATGCGCAAATTCACACACCTAATACACATTGCACAAATACGAATTGCTAATAAAGCACACCTGAACACAATTTACAACGCAAATAGGTACATCATTAAACCTTTACACAGGGTATATAAGCACCACACAAGCATGGCTTCTTTCACTGTGTTGCTGGTGGGTCTTTGGAGATTGGAGGTTTAAGATTAGAGAGTTGCTGCATTATTGTGAGTGAGTTAGTGTTAGCGTGAGAGAGTCAGTTGGTAGTGTTAGCGTGAGTGAGTTAGTGGGAATAAGTGGGAGTGGGAGAAAGTCTGTTAGTGGGAGCGTGAGTGAGTTAGTGGGAGTGGGAGTTGTTAGTGAGAGTTGTTAGTGGGAGCGTGAGTTAGTGGTAGTTAGTGAGAGTTAGTGGGAGTGTTTGTTAGTGAGAATTAGTAGTAGTGTGAGTTAGCGATCGAGTGATTTTTCTGTACACGTAACACATTTACACGCAAACACATTCAATACATACATACACTTATCAATAACACTACATACACTCCATACCCCATACCCCCTCATACTACACTCCATACCCCATTCCCTGTACTCCCATTCCCTGGAATCCCATTTACTCTTATCCCATACCCCATACCCATCCCCTAGTTACATTTAGTTTACATATCCTCCTTTTAGTCTTATTCTTCTTTTGGTTTATTTAAATACTCCTTACCCTCTTTGGTTTTTTACATCCCTCTCACACTTTCAGCACTTTTTTTGTCTTTTTAGTTCTTTATTTTGACCCCCTTTCATTTCATCACACTCACTTTTTGTTTGATTATTTGGGGTTTAGTTTAGGGAACAGATGGAGGCCAGGCAGGGGAGAGGTAGAGGGGGGAGGAGAGGGAGGGGGAGAGGAACAGGACAGGAAGGGTGCAGGAAGGGGGGCAGGAAGCGGGGGTGGAAGCGGTGGGTGGACCCAGCCACTTGGTTCAAGGGTTCACAGGGGAAGGCCAAGACGACTAGGGAGGCGAGGTTTTCGATGGAGGAGAAGGAGGCCCTCGCCGAGGCCTATATGGACAGGTATAGGAGGCTGCAGCACCAGAAGACCACCCCGACTGAGAAGAGGAGGCTCTGGAATGAGATAAGGAATGCAGTCAATGCAGTGGGTGGCCGGAACAGAGATATGGACTCTATAAAACATCGATACCGGGACTGCAAAATGGAGCTCAAGAAAAAGTTAAGCCTGGAGGCCCGACATGCCGCAGAAACCGGTGGCGGACCTGCCCTGGAAATAGAGTACTCCCGATGGGAGGAAATCTTGCGGCCCAGCATCTCCGAGGTGGATATATTCGGTATCGGAGGAATTGATACCGGGAACCTGCCATTCTCATCTGACGGTAAGCTCATTTAAGAATAAATTAACATACGCAAACCTTTACTTTCATGATTGAGGTAGAGAATACAATTTGTCAAAACTTTCAAATGTACTTATATTACCTAATTTCATTCATTCTTGAGATATACTTTAATGAAGAAATAGCCATGCACACGGTGAAACAATCACAGGAGGCAGCTAGATTCAGCTAACAATCGGCATCTTCTAAGCATATCTAGATATGCTTTTCAGCAAACAATATCCATAGAATGAAGCTAATTAGATAAGAAAAGGACATTAGAAAGTTGATTATAAATGTATGCTTCTAAATCAGGAAAGAAAAAACATTGGGTATAATGTCCCTTTAAGGATCAGATTAATGCTATTACGTTGTTTACACGCATTCACAATTACTTTGCGGTTACATTAGTATCTAGGCTATAGGTTAGATGTGCATTTAAACAGACTGAAAACAAACGAGAAAACATTCAGATTTAACAGAGATATCACAAACACGGTTTAGAAAATGCGGAAATCGTATTGATTGTTAGATTTCACAGTGGATTAATGATTCTGATTTTGTAATTGTATCGTAAGCTAAGTCATTTAAAGCTTCATTTGGAAATATGCTAATATATACATTTTTTATTTGTTCAAATATACAGAGTCCGGGGAGGAGGCAGCACAACAAATACAGCCTCCTCCATCTCCCCGGGATGAGAGTGGTGGGGAGGAATATCCACCTCGGAGGGAAGAGGCCCCCCGTGACGAAGAGGCCCCCCGTGACGAAGAGCGCACGGAAGCAGATGAAGAGGCCCCGGAAGCAGAGGAGGAGCCCGCGGAACCAGAGGACCCTCAAAGACCCGCACCCCGCCATGCACGGGCACTCCGCCGTGCACGGGTACCCCGCCGTGCACAACAAGAGGAAATAGCGGAGGTGCGGGTTCTACTAGACTACATAGACCAGATGCGTAACTCCCGGATACAAAATATAGAGGGCAGAAGTAGAATTATTGAAGAGCTCAGTGGCATTCGAGAAGGCCAAAACCAAATCATACAACTCCTTACTCGAATAGAAGAACGCCAAAACAGAACCTTTACACTCCAACAAGAGATGTTTAATTTCATCCGGGAGGCGCATGCTGGTCTGCATCCTGCTGCTGGGCCTCCTGCTGCTGATCCTCCTGCTGCTGATCCTCCTGCTGCTGATCCTCCTGCTGCTGATCCTCCTGCTGCTGATCTTCCTGCTGCTGGGCCATCTTCTCCTGCTGCTGGGCCATCCTCTCCTCCTCAGCCATCTTCTCCTCCTCAGCCATCTTCTCCTCCTCAGCCATCTTCTCCTCCTCAGCCATCTTCTCCTCCTCAGCCATCTTCTGCTCCTCAGCCATCTTCTCCTCCTCAGCCATCTTCTCCTCCTCAGCCATCTTCTCCTCCTCACCTTGGTCGACCCAGTACTCTTCCTTCCACTCTTCCCACAATATCTCCAAGGAGAACTCGTCAGAGTCGGCAGTTGCCCCTCCCAGAGCCTCAGCCCCGTGGGAAGAGGGGAAGGAAGAGGAAGTAAGTATTTGTTTTCATGTTTAATGGTTTTTTTTATTTAATGTGTAATGGATAGGTATGTGATGATGTGGTTTTCATACACTTATGGACCACACTCTGTATATAATATACTTCTATGGGACCGGGTCCATGGAGGCAGATTGTTTGCAGAGTGTGGGTTATAAGTGTGTGAAAACCACATCATCACATACCTATCCTTGTTTATGATATTGATTGGTTTCTGTGATGTGATGTCCAAACTGTTTCCCGAATCTAAAACAAAATTACCCTTACAATTATCCATGATGGCATATTACTGTTTGAATGCCAATAACACAGCTTAAAGGGACAGTCAGAAAATTATTGATTACAAAGAAAACACTGTATTACGCATTATCAAGTTGGAAACAACAAAACATGGAGAAATACGTGTGATTTATGTGCTTACCCTTGGATCTATGACTATGAAAAATGAACACTTATTTGTTGTTCTGACCTAACAACATTTTAGATATCAATGATCAATACATGTTCAAGAATATGCTGTATGAACACAAGGTTTAACATATACAAATGCTATCCAAATGACCTCTAGTGGTCAAATTGTATAATGATTACATGCACTCTTCAAGCTCGAAGAAATGAGCACATAAAATAAAAAAATTAAATAAACACAGACAAATGATAAATTGGTGAGAAAACTTTGATATCATTGATATTACAAAATTGACTTTTAGAATAATGCAAAACATTATTTGTTTTCTAAACTGTCCCTTTAACAAAATTACATATCCTAACATATATTTGAAGATTGTTGGTATATCTACATGTACTTGTTCAAACAATAAAGATTGAAAACAGATTTATATTGACATGATAAATAAAGTCTATTTTCTTAAAGAGACATTATTGTGTTCATTTATTTTCAGAAAGACATTTGGTTTAACAATGAATATGGTTTAAAGTCCTTTTAGGAGTGGGGGGGTGAAAATATGCTAACAATAATAGATTTGGAGATTAACCAATGTGGAACTCATACATGATACAAAAAAAAACATTTGCATTAAAGGGACAGTATACTATATTTTTGTCAGAACTGTATGTAATAGACACTACTACAAACAACAAGATTAACATATACTGATATCAATATTAAAAAGCTTCAAACACTTTCAAAGAAAATCGGGTTAGCTCTATTGAAAATATAGATGAACCCCCATTACAACCGTAAAACAACACAATACACCATCATACACAAAACAGGAGAAAGCTGGAGATGGTACTCACATGAAACTTAGAGGCTTGGCGAGGAGTCTGATAATTAATTACATTTTATTTGAACAGAAGCAAAATGAAACGTGTATTTCTTAAACAATGGACTATCTTACTAGAGACTAAATTAAAAGATTTCATTTATAATGTGAGTGTCTAATGAACCTTTAATAAAATATACAACAAAATTACATTTAGAACAAGTCGGCATCATATATTTAGCATATGATAAAGATAAATGCATATTGATTACTTGATTCTAACACAATAGCGCAGATTTATTAATTAGATATCTTTAACATTAAACACAAAAGTCATTTTTAGGAAAAAGGAACATATTGTTGACAAACATATTAAACAACATGGACTATAGAGATTTGCACTTGCATCGAAATATCATATGCATGAAAACATTTTGCTTTGGTTCGTTTATTCAACCAGACATCCAGCAAAAGAGAATTTGGTGGTCTTTATCAGCTACGGGTCAACAATGTAACATGATGCAAATAATACATATTCGCAAGGTTATTAAAATTGGCTGCAGTTACAAACGTGTTTAACGTGCACAAACAAATATTGCGGGACTACGTAATACAATCAGACGTTTTTTTACCTTTGCATGTGACGTCTTAACATGGCGCTTCCTTGATCACGTAAGAACGCCATCCAATAAAAGGCACATTCTTGATCACGTAAGAACGCACAAAAAAAAGGCGCATCCTTGATCGCGTCAAAACGCCATCCAATAAAAGCCACATTCTTGATCACGTAAGAACGTCAGTCAATACAAGGAATCATTGGACAGCCTGGCAGGTGACGTCTTAATCAACATGGCGCATCCGAGATCGCTGAAAAACCGCAGCCAATACAAGGACTCAGTTGACAGCTTGGCATATCACTAAGAAACGTATTTATATTTTAGGAACTAGTATGTGTCTAGATTGCTATCTAGGAATGTCACGAAATCATGAAGCATCTTTTCGGACTTGACTGTCCCTTGAACTATAGCTATGGTGTATATCTTTAACATTTAAAAGATACACATGAGAAATACATATGCCATTGATGTTTTAAGATATGTTTTGATTGTTTGGGAATAACAATAATTATACATGGATTGATTAAACGTGTCATTTATTCAAGTTTAAATATGGTCAGCCTACCTATAGCCATATATGGGAGGAGAAGTATTTTGTTAACATATTTGTTAACAAATATTCCTCATCTAAAATATGCGCATTACACACAGAGATTGATTTGGTTACACTTTTACAATAAGATAGAATTGAAAATGAAATACATGTGCTGTCAACATTACAATAAGATTGTTTATTAATGAGATTATATGTCCTTGTTCATGTAAAAAGGACAAAAACGCTTTAGAAATGGAAATACATTCATTAACAATTGTGCTCACCATCACTTAAAGGGACATGTTTTTTGTTTTTAAAAAGAGGATACACATAGATAATACTTTTTAAATAAAATGAACACTTTACAGGGATTATATCATTGTATCAATCCTCAGATCATTTGTTAAAGGTGCATCACTTCATGCAGAGTTTAGAAATATACACATGGATGTGAAAATTTAAATATACATATATATACACAAATAACAATCTATATATACATATATAAAACAATTACTATGCTAATCATAATCATGCAATGATAAAGCTAAGCGAAAAATATATAAAGACAAATAATAAGATTACATTGGAGATGTTAATCTTAAAGTCATTTACAATTGTCTTACATATATGATTTTTGTTTAAAAATTATTTTTGGTAGGTCCCTTTAAGGATCAACAACATAAACTAGAGCTTTTAAAAAATAACATGAAGAATGAGGACAAAGAATTGTGCAATGACATGTCTTTTATTAGTATGTAAGAAAACATCAACAACGTTTAGAAATAATCTTTGAAAAATAATGAATATTTGAGCCATATGACAAGGTAACAGAGTGCATCACAGTCCATGAAGAGAGTTGCCAAGGGCCAGCATAGCCCCATTTGAGCCATATGACAAGGTAAAAGAGTGCATCACAGTCCATGAAGAGAGTTACCAAGGGCCAGCATAGCCCCATTTGAGCCATATGACAAGGTAACAGAGTGCATCACAGTCCATGAAGAGAGTTGCCAAGGGCCAGCATAGCCCCATTTGAGCCATATGACAAGGTTACAGAGTGCATCACAGTCCATGAAGAGAGTTGCCAAGGGCCAGCATAGCCCCATTTGAGCCATATGACAAGGTAACAGAGTGCATCACAGTCCATGAAGAGAGTTGCCAAGGGCCAGCATAGCCCCATTTGAGCCATATGACAAGGTAAAAGAGTGCATCACAGTCCATGAAGAGAGTTGCCAAGGGCCAGCATAGCCCCATTTGAGCCATATGACAAGGTAAAAGAGTGCATCACAGTCCATGAAGAGAGTTGCCAAGGGCCAGCATAGCCCCATTTGAGCCATATGACAAGGTAACAAAGTGCATCACAGTCCATGAAGAGAGTTGCCAAGGGCCAGCATAGCCCCATTTGAGCCATATGACAAGGTTACAGAGTGCATCACAGTCCATGAAGAGAGTTGCCAAGGGCCAGCATAGCCCCATTTGAGCCATATGACAAGGTAAAAGAGTGCATCACAGTCCATGAAGAGAGTTGCCAAGGGCCAGCATAGCCCCATTTGAGCCATATGACAAGGTAAAAGAGTGCATCACAGTCCATGAAGAGAGTTGCCAAGGGCCAGCATAGCCCCATTTGAGCCATATGACAAGGTAACAGAGTGCATCACAGTCCATGAAGAGAGTTGCCAAGGGCCAGCATAGCCCCATTTGAGCCATATGACAAGGTTACAGAGTGCATCACAGTCCATGAAGAGAGTTGCCAAGGGCCAGCATAGCCCCATTTGAGCCATATGACAAGGTAAAAGAGTGCATCACAGTCCATGAAGAGAGTTGCCAAGGGCCAGCATAGCCCCATTTGAGCCATATGACAAGGTAAAAGAGTGCATCACAGTCCATGAAGAGAGTTGCCAAGGGCCAGCATAGCCCCATTGGAGCCATATGACAAGGTAACAGAGTGCATCACAGTCCATGAAGAGAGTTGCCAAGGGCCAGCATAGCCCCATTTGAGCCATATGACAAGGTTACAGAGTGCATCACAGTCCATGAAGAGAGTTGCCAAGGGCCAGCATAGCCCCATTTGAGCCATATGACAAGGTAAAAGAGTGCAACAGGCACAACAATAAACATGGAAAAAGGCCAAATGGCAACTATAAAACAAAACATCAACATGTGGTCAGAGGATTCTTATCTGCGACCTTGGAGCATCTCCAGATCCTCCACTTACTGGTCATCCTCTTCATTGTCCTGTGCATGTCCAGCTCCAGATTCAGGCCTTGACCTTAATCGCATTAGTTCACGCAGAGTCAAGTCCTGAATCCGGAGCTGGGCCTGCATGGTGTCGTTTATCCCTCTCAGGCCAGCTGCGTTCCTCAGCACGGCCTGCTCCACTCGTGCTAGACCTTCTAGCATGAGCCATGCTGAGTCACAGCCTAAAATAAAGAATAAATTCAATATTAAGGATAATTACACAACAGACAAAAAAATAAGCAAAGATACATTGTCATCATAAAGACAAATCATTCTTTACATCAATTAGTTTTAATTGATTCTTTACACATGAAATATGTTATTCAGACAGACTGAAATCATTAAAGGGACAGTTTACTCAAACATGTTGTCCCCTTTTAATTGGTTTTAGATGATCCACTTATACAGCTTGAGTGTATAAAATCTTGTTAAAGGATTTACATTGTACTTACATTAGCAATTTAACTATTTTAATTATACTGTGAGATAGATGTATCAACATTTGTACATAAATTGTTGGATCCAAGTAGTGGTGATTGGTATATGTAGTGATATCAAATTAAAGGGACACTCAACATAAATATTTAATTGACTGATTCAGATAGAGCATGACATTACAAATATTTAAAAATTACACATATTCTTTAAATGTTTGTTAGAATTCTCTAGCTAGATTTTGAATGCAAGAATGTCGGTTTGTAGGGCAGGCCATATTTGTTTATCAACTTTGTTTGTCCCTGCTGGTTGATGGATACATTCATCCAACAATAAAGAAATGATGTCCACAAATATTTTCTATTTAAAAATAATTCTAGGCATTTCTTTGTTTCAATAAAGATAGCAAGAGAATGAAGAATAATTCATAAGAGTATTAAATTATAAATTTGATTAACATTGCATGCTCTATTTGAATCACAATAGAAAATATTTACCTTCAGTGTACCTTTAAGTATCTTATAATGTTGATTTTGAATGATACTTACAGCTGTGCCTGGGAAGGA
Organism: Bombina bombina; assembly: GCF_027579735.1. Taxonomy (NCBI): domain Eukaryota; kingdom Metazoa; phylum Chordata; class Amphibia; order Anura; family Bombinatoridae; genus Bombina; species Bombina bombina. The sequence continues at coordinate 593,879,300 of NC_069505.1, read as the reverse complement.
CAATCCGACACCCAGGACAATGAAGGTTGAGACAGGGGGGAGGGATGGGATTGTCTTGGGGAGGGATGGGATTGGCTTGGGGAGGGATGGGATTGGCTTGGGGAGGGATGGGATTGGCTTGGGGAGGGATGGGATTGGCTTGGGGAGGGATGAGCTGCTGCTCCGGGGTAGGCCGTACAGCTGGGGAGTGGTAAGTTTGGGTCTGGGCAGCTGTACGGCCCATAATACGGGGAGAGCGGCGAAGGGGGATGTCGGGGCGTTTTGGGGGAGGGACAGGAAATGATGAATGGGAAGGGCCGGCAGGGGTCTGGGCAGGGGCAGGGGACTGGGCAGGGGCGGAAACCAGATGACCAGAAGTGGCGGATCCATCTGAAAAAAAAAAAACCATATATTAACATCTCATACATCATGAAATCAAATCAACGCATTTCAAATTGATTATGTTTTCAATATACTTCGAAGTGTGTTTGAATTTGTAAACGTTTATGAAATGAGGATATGGTATGCATATAGGCACTCAGATGAATATCAATTACTGTCTGTACAATTATAACATTATTATTGTGTTTTGGCCTGGAATATGCATGTGACATAATGATGGCATGAATTATACATTTTTTCACAAAAATATATTTTCATGCTGCCTGATATAGAAAGGGGGCAGTAGTGTATTTGAACAGACAAATAATATTCCTTTTTAAAGTGCAAAAGCTGTAGACTTTGAACGTCTTCAATAAAATGATTTCAAATAAAGCAACATGTTGGAAACATGATAGATATATTTCACATACCATCAGACTCCAAGGCAGCCTCTTCCTCCTCTGACACACATGTTAAATCAATCTCTGTAAAACATAACATGTTGTGTACACGTTAAGATCAGATATTATAACATATGTTACTGTTGTTCAAAGACACACATCAATGTTGCATTAAAGATATACACACCCAAAGTTATGATTTACATCATTTTGATAGAGCATACAAATTACATTAGATTTGTTATTATCAATGATTCAGATTTTCAATGTATTGTTTGTATTAATTTCTAAATCAGAAAAGCATAGTACATAGAACATTTAAGATTTCTCATGTGTGTATCACTTGATGACTGTTGTCCAAAATGAACATGGAAACAAACATATGCTATACATCTTCTGAATAACAAAGGTGTAGACTAATAAAGTTGTAATTATTAATCTTTCAATATTCAAAGAAAATTAATATATAATCAGAAGAGAAAATTATATGTTTGTTTCAAATGTTATGCTTCATCAGAATCATGCTCATAATATTGATTACCAATACACCTTCAATGACATATAAATGAGTCAATGGACTTACCAGGGGACGGCAAATGTGGCTCTGCGTCACTGCTGGATTCCTGTGGGCTCCCCACACCAACTCTCTCTATGAATGATATAGATATATATTAGTAAACACATTGGGGATATCACTAAATCACATCTGTATCTAATTTTATGATTAATCAACTTGAAAATGTGAAGAATAGAGCAGTCATTAAACAAAAAAATGCTTGATTGAATCAAGGGGATTCTGTTTAAAATGATGTATTGAACATATGTTTAATTTAAGACTATATTAGACATCAAAATCATCTCATACGATGCTATTGCATATCTAAATATACCCATTGATCAATGTTCTTCAAAGAATACACACAAACCACATTTTGAAGAACAGCTGTTGACAAATATAAACAAAGACATGTGGCACATCGAGCCATTTGTGCAATGTACAGTAATCTTGTTTAGGACACAACACATATTGATCACAATACAAAACAAAATTGATTAGTACAAATATGTAATCATGGTGCTGTTAGAGTATGCTGATATCTATCAGTGATGTGCAGTCACTAGAGGCAGGTGAGGCAGTGCTTCACCTCTCATATGGGCAAAAATAAATATTTTTGTTTTATTGGGTTTAAAAAAAATAACAAAATTGCTATTTTTTTCCACACAGCATTTTTTTTTCACATCTACATGTTGTGCAATGGAGAGGCACAAGCAGGTCTGCCCACCATTACACAACATGCTGCGCCATCTACTGGATTAAAGTGGTTAAGCTCATTGCATGGCCCATTATCTGCTTATTTGAGGCAGTCCCATTTGGGCTGACCCAATCCAGTGAGAGGCAGTAGTAAGTGGAATTTAGGGTTGGGGCTGGATGTTAAATCATATAAAACAAAACAAAAACGTAAAAAAAAACAAATTTCATTTATTTTGTTGCTGTCCTGTGAAGCTGACAGCTTTGCTAAAGTGAAAAAGAGAGTTCTGCTCTTCCCCTCTAAGTGCAGTGGAATGTTCCACTGTCACTTCCTGAATCCTTACAGAGCAGGAAAGGGAGAGAGGCAGAGAGAGCAGTGTTTCACCCACATTTAATTGTAGTAAGTGCTGCAGCTGTAGATTTTACTGAAATTGATTCTGTTAGTGAAAATGATAATTTAATGATTGTGGTTTAGTGTTTTTGTTGAATTGTGTTCAGATGCAGCTCATTAACAGGGGGACGGTAAGTGAGAATAACCCAATACTTACAGGAAGTCAAAGGGTCAATTCAGATTTAAATCCATAATTTAAAACCCAGAGTTTGAAGTTAAGTGTGCAGTGTCCACATTATTTAAATTAAAGTTTTTGACTTTGAATATTGCTAAGCCTCCCTTTTTCATGGTTATTTGATTTAATTAGGTACAAACTCCATATATGTTATGTCTGTTCAGTCAGAGGATGCAGTATCTATTTTTATTTTTCTCTGTGTCTCCATTTATTTAAAGACTGCTGTTAACTTGTAATTCACAAATCAATTGAAAGCTGTTGCATTGTGTTTTTAATATGTGCTGCTTTTATACAAGTTTATATTAATAAAAAGGAGATAATGAGTCATTAAAAAAATATATGTAATTATTTCAGTTAAATGTTTCTAGAAATAATGCCACTGTAAAGTAACTGGTTAAACACATAGTCAAAGGGAGACATTTAAAATTAAACTTTCATGATTGAGGTAGAGCATGCTATTTTAATAGACTTTTCTAGTTATTTATATTTTGCGAATTAGCATCAATTGTTACTGGCCCCATGTCAGCAAATCCAATTAGTTTTTGAAAGGAACATGAAAGTCATAATTACATTTCCATCATTCAGATAGAAATTGCACACAAAAAATAAATAAATAAACGTTATATTTTACTTTTATTATGTACTTCATTCTTTTGGTATCCTTTTGTGTCCTTTGTTGAGGAGCATACCTAAGTGGGATGTGCACGTGCATATGAACACCATATTGCAGCAGCTGTGTTGGCAGTATTGATAACTTGTCCTTTGTGTAAAACTTGTATGGTAAATTATTTCTATTTTTACAATACAGTAGTGAGTAGAGAAGAGATTGTGTATCATTCTAATTGCTTAGTAACTGGCACTGTGCCACAGAATTGTGTGAGTGTGTATGTGAGCAGAGTGTGTGTGGGTGTCAGTGATCAGAGTATGTGTGCTTTATTCTCCAGCTAATCAATACATTTCTGATGAGCTGGTGCTTTAGTGCAGTGTTTCTCAACAATGGTCCTCAAGTACCCCCAACCGGCCAGGTTTTCATTATAGACAAATCAGTGCACAGGTGAAGTAATCAGCTGATCAGTAACTCAGTGGTTACTAACTTGCTCTCACCCATCGCCTGATTATGTCACCTGTGCACTGGTTCAGCTATCATTTAAACCTGACCTGTTGGGGGTACTTGCGGCCCTCTGTACATGTGTTTCTCCGGCGTATCATATCTAGTGCCTCACCAGCCTCTGACATCACTGCACATCACTGATATCTATAAAGTAACTGCAACAGTGAATATGTGAATTATATATCAATATTGTTTAATCCAAAGAATGTAAAGATGAATGAATCTATTGTTTATTAAAGGGACACTGACATGATTTATTTCAATCATTGATTTCACAGTTCAAAATGTTCAAAATGATTTAACATTGACTCCTATTATAATTTTAATGTTGCTACATATTAATCTTAAAGGCAGATAAGCAATATTGGATTCAATAAATATGGTTTGTTGAAGGTATCCACCAATCATCAATCAAAACACAGGTTGGTCAACCAAAATTGAGATGCAGATAAACGTACATTCTTGATTTTAAAATACATTTAGCAATAGAATATTTCACATATGATTATAGTATTATATTTCTATGTTTATTAATATTGCATACTCTATCTGAATGACAACATTAATAATTGTAGCTCAGTATCCCTTTAATATAAAATTATATTGATTTGACAATGTTGGTGTTAATGAATTCTCTACTCCATATGTTGATGTAATGAATGGGATTGAGCATGCAATTCAAATCTAATATGTTATTTAAGGATATCCGAAGAATTATTTAATTTTCATCTATTAAAGGGACATTACATATAAATCTTGAACAATGTGGATTTAGTATGTAATGTTCTGTCCATGTTTCTAAGACAAATGTCAATTAAAATGAGACATACCATACTGTGACGAGCCCTGGCTTGAGGATCCAGCAGCAACATCCATATCTGTAATATATTAAATGAGGATTGGATATCATTAATACAAATCATGCCATGTTTAAAATCTTTACATTATTAGCAAATTAATTTAAAACTATTAATCCTTTGGTAGTCCCATGAGTTAATTGTTTCCTCAATTAAATTCATGATGAATATATCCTGTACTCTTATTTTCAATCAGTTGTGTTGTTTACTGTAGCTTTAATTAATTTTTGGTGTTATTTCATTCTCATCAATTGATGGCCATATGTTATAATTTATTTGGATTCTTCTTTTTTTTATTATGTATAATATTGAAAATAAGAATACTGTATTCTTCACATATATAATAATTCACATTTCATTTTGACCAACATGTGTAAAGCAATGCCACTTACAGCAAAGCCATGTTAACGTGGATGCGAAATTCCATTTTCGCGATCATTGCGCAATGATTCCAAGCGGAATAACGCATCCGTCATTTGACCAACATGTGTAAAGCAATGCCACTTACAGCAAAGCCATGTGAACGTGGATGCGAAATTCCATTTTCGCGATCATTGCGCAATGATTCCAAGCGGAATAACGCATCCGTCATTTGACCAACATGTGTAAAGCAATGCCACTTACAGCAAAGCCATGTTAACGTGGATGCGAAATTCCATTTCCGCTCTGTGACGCATATTCTGTAGAGCGCAAGAAACATCATTCCTATTTCATGTGTCACTAATCTAAAATCAGATATCTAAACATCATATGTAGTGTATGTTGTGAGATCTGGATAGGTTTAGGATCTGACTATATACACATTTTTTGATAAAATAAAATAAGATATTATATGAAGTTGGATAATTACCTGGGTCAGATTCTCCATCTCCTCCCAGGCCACCGGACGGAGAAGCAGCTGCCCTGGCCCCCGCGTCAGGACTTTCAGATCCCGCAGCTGGGAGGGAAGAAGAGGAGGCCGAGGATGGCGAGGATCTAATTCTTTTGGGGACCCGGAGATTGAGGAGCTCGCATAAAGTCACCTCATAAGGGAGTAGGTAGAGTTTCCACGGGGCCTCTCTTTTGCCACCTCTTTTACGGGCTTGTACCCACTCCCTTATGAGGTTGACTTTTTTGGATAAGCGCAACCTCATATCTCCAAATCTCCTCATGATCTGATCCTGGGTCCTCTGGACGTCACACACCAATCTAACCGCATTGGTGATAGACCCCCAGAGGGCCTTCTTAACGTGCGCATCTGCCAACCTCCTCTTGTTCCCAAACAGCTGGGGATAAAAGTCCTTGACGGCGTGGACCAGTGCAGCGCTCTCCTCCTTGGTGAACCTGGGAGCTGACATGCCTGCTGGGTTGTATAATTATAATAATATATATTGCCTGCAGGCATTAGAGAACTGACAAAGATGGCAACGTGTAATGGACTTTTATATGGTGAAGTAAACATGAGATGCACCATGGGACAAGTTATCTGTACATCTGATTGGATAAAAGTTTGAAATATTGTTAGAATGTCTGTGAGACCATCCTGACTCAAGTTGTGTTTGTGTGATGAACTCGGATTGGCCGTTCCTTAATGTTTCATATCTTAGTAACTTCCTTACACATACCTCTTGGTGGTGCTGTTACTTCATTTTTCATGTAGACTTATTAGTAACTCATGGGCCTGTCATGCGGATATGTGTGACGCAGATTAAATATCCGTGATCCGTTAAATATTAATGATTAAATTCTCTTTAAAATCTAATACTGTCACATTATTAAATGTTGTATACATTTTTCGGTTTAATAACGGTCTGTTTCTTTAATACAAATACACATTTAATATTGTATGTCTTTATTGTTCATAAAATCAATTTGTTGACTTATTGTGAAGTATTGATATTGCTCTATTAAATGTATTTATAATGCACATTGATTGTGTGCTATTGCGTGACATTAGACTAATGTTTAAAGATGCTAATCTGGTGTTTCCAGATGCGTTTCCCACGCAATATTTCTTAATGTTCAAATTCAGGTTATAAGGTCAGTAACTTGGATAATCTGTTTATAAATGTTAAACTACAGGTTTGTTTGTTATTAGCAAATAAACCTCGAGCTTGTATTTGTCTGAAGTGCTCATATATGTTATTGTGCAATGGCGTCTTTATTTTTAAATAGACATTACAAACAAACAATTGTATCAAATGATCTGTAGAGATAGAAGATTGTTTAGACTTTAAAATGTAAATCAATTTATCTTAGTATTTAGATATCCTCAACAGAAGAAATTTAAATGCACATGGTTGAGCCAATCACATAAGGCATCTCTGTGCATCCACCAATCTTCATCTACTGAGCCTATCTCGATATGCTTTTCAAGCAAAGTATTGCAAGATAGGCAGAGAAGTAAATACACTATTTAAATCTCTTAAAGGGACATTGTCCATACAAATTTAGCGTTGGTGATTCAGATTGAGCATGAAATGTTAATCAACTTTATAATTTAATCAGATTCTCAAATGTTAACAGTTATCTTTCTTTGCAAATCAATAATGATAATTTAGATGACGGACAATTGTTTCCAAAAACCTGGGTTGTCCTTGATGATTGTTGGATCAATTAATCCAACCAAAAAAAACAAGTTCTGTCCAGAGTACTGAAGCAAATAAATTATCTATTTAATGCCTTATTTTTAAAGTAATGATAGCAACATCACAAGGAGCATTCATAATCTGAGACAATTTTCAAAGTTGCTTAAAATAGAATACACATTCAGAATGTATAAATCATTAATTTTTTAACTGTCTCCCTTTAAGTATATTTTGAGTTCATGTCCCTTTAAATAAACATTTCACAATAATGCTTAAAAGATCATAAACCTAGGCACCTTCCTTTTGCTAGAGGAGTATAACATATGAGTAAAGCAAATTTAGATTAACTTCTGGATTGTTTTACACACTGACTGAAATATATATTGTAAAGGAGGTATTTTGGAGCCTTCAGCTTCGAGGGACATTAATCTATCTGCTATGTATGCATTTTGTATAATATTCTAATATTTGACCAACTTAATATGTTTTGTTATTCAATCATTAGATTGTAATTATATATATTCTTGGATTAAATACATATCTACATAGGCTATTTTGATGCTGATTGTTGGTTGCACATAGATGCCTTATGTAATTGACTAAGATATGTGCATTGATGTATTTTTTTAAAACTATATTTAAAGACTGAATGTAATTCTATATTACTTTCTAAATATGTTTAAATGCTTTTATGAATTTTTTTAAAAATCTATACACAAAATACTTTGTGAATGTCCCTTTAAGGACCAAAACATTTTGAATGTTGATTTAACATTGTCAAAATAAACTAAAGGGGAATTAACATTAGATATAGATATTTGATGTCTAACCCAAGAGGTAAGATTTTAAAAACTACATAATATTAATAACTATAGTTAAATGACTCCACTAGAAAATTACATCGATTAACCTGGCATCCAATAACTAGCTTGTGAAAAATATCAAGTTAAATGACCTACCATTTATAAAAGTAAAAATTACAATTATTTCGAAAATAATGTTTTGAGATACCTAAGGAAGATACAAGATCTTATCTAATTAATTTTACATTCAACAACACTGTCACTTTAATGTAATTGAACCACTTCCCCTTCTTAAAAGTGAAAACAAATAATTTATGACTAATTTTGACTACATATCCAAAATTAATTTAACATCTAAGAATTTCCAAAGAAAAGCATCGATGGATCTCACTCCCCAATTAATGTTAAAAAAGATATTTTAATGTAATATTCTCGAAATCGGTTGATTGTATAAAATTACTGCATTATTTGATCTTATGCATGTGCTTGTCAAATAGCCAACTACCAGTCATGGGAGTCAAACTTTTTTTTATTGACAGATTATATGGATATTTATTATAATCTGTTCAAAAGAATGTATTTAATAATAAAATGTTTATTAACATTTAAAAAAATTTTTTATATGAAACCAAAAAATATTCCTGGAAGTCATCAGATGACAATCTGAAATAAAAAAATTGGAACAAAGTTAATACACACGTTGTCAAATATTCATGAAATACATTTACAATCATCTTGTGTCTATGCTCTAACTTTGTTCTAAATTTTTTTAAGATATTTATTAAATAGTTTTTACCAAAAAATGAAAACATACACCATTATATTGTGGAATAAAAAATAAAATTTAAATATCCAAAGTTCTAATTATACATAATAATGTATATCACATTTCAAGAATATATGTATGCTGAACATAAATGTAATATTTCATGTCCATTCAAATACCTCTATATCAACTATAATATGTATTCCTTTTTCTGATTGTGATCCCTAAATATCTAACTAACAACTAAATATGACTAATGTATGTAAGCTACTAATATTCAACAGTCTTCACTAGCATGCATTGGTACACCAACCTGGATAATGCATGGTCTTTGAAAGTCAATTCAGGGCTAAACAGTTGATCTTCAATAGGTGTCTTATTCATCACTTCATAAAATAGAGGACTGGGAAATACCATCTAAAAATTAGAAAATCATCTAAGTGTCTGATTGTGATGCCTAAATATCTAACTAACAACTAAATATGACTAATGTATGTAAGCTACTAATATTCAACAGTCTTCACTAGCATGCATTGGTACACCAACCTGGATAATGCATGGTCTTTGAAAGTCAATTCAGGGCTAAACAGTTGATCTTCAATAGGTGTCTTATTCATCACTTCATAAAATAGAGGACTGGGAAATACCATCTAAAAATTAGAAAATCATCTAAGTGTCTGATTGTGATGCCTAAATATCTAACTAACAACTAAATATGACTAATGTATGTAAGCTACTAATATTCAACAGTCTTCACTAGCATGCATTGGTACACCAACCTGGATAATGCATGGTCTTTGAAAGTCAATTCAGGGCTAAACAGTTGATCTTCAATAGGTGTCTTATTCATCACTTCATAAAATAGAGGACTGGGAAATACCATCTAAAAATTAGAAAATCATCTAAGTGTCTGATTGTGATGCCTAAATATCTAACTAACAACTAAATATGACTAATGTATGTAAGCTACTAATATTCAACAGTCTTCACTAGCATGCATTGGTACACCAACCTGGATAATGCATGGTCTTTGAAAGTCAATTCAGGGCTAAACAGTTGATCTTCAATAGGTGTCTTATTCATCACTTCATAAAATAGAGGACTGGGAAATACCATCTAAAAATTTGAAAATCATCTAAGTGTCTCCAATACGATGCCTCCACAGCCTTATTCTATCAAATAGTTGGCACTTACCATGTGAACATGTCTTTGTATGGTTTTCAAGGTCAGCAGATTTGAAAGATAATGCCAGACATGATCCCATTGGTATACTTCAATCTTGGCTTTTTCCCCACTGTCAGTCTGGGCAATCTTCACTGTCAGGCTTCGAATTCTTCCCTTTCAGTCTTTAGATTAAGTCAGCTCCCTAATGGCAGAAAAAGTTTAATTAAAATTACTACAAGTGTGTGAATCATTTCTGTACCCCTCTCCCACCCCCCATTTCAGAATAAATTTCTGTCACTAGCTTACTAAGCTTGTGTAGCATCTTGTGTTATTTTCTATCAAGTGTGAAGATGAGTCATATTGAGCAGAACAAACCTCTAATGTGTGACATTGAACCATAGTCATGCTAGAGGATCCCTTTCTGAGTATTTACATTTTAAGTAATGTGTAAACTAAATACTATTTTAGAAAATGTATGCCATATGATGTATTTGTGTACAATTCATGCCAGCAACAGTCCATACATTTATACTTACCATCTGATGTCCTCTTTAAAAACCAGGTGGCAAAGACTCGCTACAGGACCCAATGCCCAGAGCATCACCTATATTAATAAATGAAAGACATTTTTAGCATTTGATGAACAATCCTAACATGTTTGCACAATTCTCTACTTGTCATTTCCCTAGAGTTCTCATCTATAGAAAATACTCCAGACTAACTTCTATTCTTTACCGTCTAAAGTGGCGGTTGATGATGTCTGCTCTGACATTGAGCCCCTCGTCCCGGAATGGCCACTCTAGAACAGGATGATCCTCCTCATCTCTGAGGAGGTTTCTGTCCAACGGGACGGCCTGCAGCATCCCAGCCCGCTGTGCAATATTATGCAGGACACTACAGGCTACAACGATCTTAGCCACCTTCTTTGGGTTGTACTGGAGGGCTCCTCCCGACCGGTCCAGGCACCTGAACCGCATCTTCAGGAGCCCGAACATCCGTTCAACCACCGCCCTGGTTCTCTTATGAGCCCTATTGTAGCGCTCCTCAGACACATCAGTCAGGGCTACGCAAGGGGGTAATGAGCCAAGGCCGGCTCATGTACCCAGAATCACCTATAAATTATGAACAGAACATAATTCAAACAGAATCCTCAAAATAGTATTTGGAGTCCAATAAAAAGTTTTGTACACGATAATCCAGTAACAAATTGGTTCTAAAAAATGAACAAATCTAGTTCTATATTATTCTCTATCTTCCCATTTCAGCTAAGACATGCTACATATGCGTATTTCTCCTAAACCAGACCTTGTGTAAAATGCAAACTAAAGGGTTCCATTGCATTCTCTATCTGAGCATTTAAGGTAAGACATGCTACATATCTGCATTGAACTAAAAGTAGACATTAGCGGAAAGAGACAATGACATGGTTAAATTGCATTAGCTAATATCTTCCCATTTCAGCTAAGACATGCTACATATGCGTATTTCTCCTAAACCAGACCTTGTGTAAAATGCAAACTAAAGGGTTCCATTGCATTCTCTATCTGAGCATTTAAGGTAAGACATGCTACATATCTGCACTGAACTAAAAGTAGACATTAGCGGAAAGAGACAATGACATGGTTAAATTGCATTAGCTAATATCTTCCCATTTCAGCTAAGACATGCTACATATGCGTATTTCTCCTAAACCAGACCTTGTGTAAAATGCAAACTAAAGGGTTCCATTGCATTCTCTATCTGAGCATTTAAGGTAAGACATGCTACATATCTGCATTGAACTAAAAGTAGACATTACCGGAAAGAGACAATGACATGGTTAAATTGCATTAGCTAATATCTTCCCATTTCAGCTAAGACATGCTACATATGCGTATTTCTCCTAAACCAGACCTTGTGTAAAAAGCAAACTAAAGGGTTCCATTGCATTCTCTATCTGAGCATTTAAGGTAAGACATGCTACATATCTGCATTGAACTAAAAGTAGACATTAGCGGAAAGAGACAATGACATGGTTAACCCCTTAAGGACCAGCGACGTACCCTGTATGTCGCTGGCCTTTTTTTGGGACTTGATTGTTTTATAGCGCGGTCTTGCCACCAGCGTTGAGACTGCTCTATTCCACAAAGCCTGCTGGAGGGAGGGAATTAATAGCGTGTTCTTGCTAGACTTGTGCTATTATGTCCTGAAAAAACCCTTAACGACCAGTGACATACAGGGTACATTGTGGTCATTAAGGGGTTAAATTGCATCCTATAGCTGAACATGACGCTAACATTTTAAAACTACAGTGGCAATTGTCAAACTAATTAACCATGTTGTGCACAAATACTCACCAACGAGATAACCAGGGGGCATTTGTCTTTCCTCAAACTGTCTCCACAGGGACGACTGAAAGAGGATGCGGGCATCATGACAAGCTCCTGCAAAATTCGCACACACATGCATAATCCTCATCTGTGCGTCACAAACATACTGCACGTTGAGGTTATGAAAATGTTTGCGATTTCTGAAGGGCAAGTCATCAATTGGAGCACGCAGCGCAATGTGGGTACAATCTATGGCTCCCAAGACATTGGGCAATTCAGCAATATCAAAGAATTCCCGCTTCACGCGCCTCCAATCTGCATCATTTTGTGGGAATCCTATGTATTGCTTACTGATATGTACCATGGCGTCCAGAAAGTTATCAAACACCCCAGAGAATGTACCTTGAGCCAGGCCATGCATGTACAGTTCTCCGGATTGAAAACTCCCGGAGGCCAGGACGTATAGACAGCTTAGCATCTTACTCATGGGGGGAACAGCAGTCCTTATTTGTATACGTGGCTCCAAATGAGGTTTAAGAAGATCATAAAGGCCAATGAGCTGTTCGCGATTGAGCCGATACTTATCATAAACCTCAAAGTCGCTCATGTTTTCCAAGGTGGGTCTCACCCTGTAGACACGAGGACCTCGAACCAGATGACCCCTTTGTCTCAGTCTGAGCCGCCGAGGCTGCCTGATTCGACCAACAGCTAGTTCGCCAATAGCAGCACCAGCAGCGTCTACCATGTCATCGTCATCCATCTTTCAAAACAGCGTAACAAGGTAAGCACTTGATCTGATGTGGATCACAAGTGATGCTTTGGCCATGTTGTTTGGGGGATTTATAGTACTATTAGTCCAATGGTAGTGAGTTTTTAATGATTGCTAATTGTATTCACTTGTTTGTATGTGAGCGGCGCGAATGCTTTCACAGTGGGCGTTTTTTTGGTGTTTGCTGAAATGTTGTTTTCCCCCAATGAATCTCAATGTGAAAGTGTCAAATATCACACATACAGTGCATGTTCATATGCGTAATCAATATTTCTTAAACGCGATCTTATAGTAACAAGCACACGTCCAGGCTAACATGAATGAAAGTGCATAGTTGTGTATAATGTGCATCGAATGTGATCGATCAATGTTGCTGCAATATTGTTTGTAAACGATAAAGTAACATCTGTCATCTGTAGTATTATATATATAAGTGATTGCCGAACTGTCTATATTGTATGCGTCCCTTTAAAATCGCAATAATTATTCAGAACTTCCCGTCTGCCATCTGTAGTATTGTATATATAAGTGATTGCCGAGCTGTCAATATTGTATGCGTCCCTTTAAAATCGCAATAATTATTCAGAACTTCCCGTCTGCCATCTGTAGTATTGTATATATAAGTGATTGCCGAGCTGTCAATATTGTATGCGTCCCATTAAAATCACACGAATAATTCTGAACTTCCGTCTGTCATCTGTAGTATTATATATATAATTGATTGCCGAACTGTCAATATTGTATGCGTCCCATTCAAATGGCACTAATACTGAATAACTTCCGGCTGTCATCTGTAGTATTATATATATAAGTGATTGCCGAGCTGTCAATATTGTATGCGTCCCATTCAAATCTGCATAATAATTCTGAACTTCCGTCTGCCATCTGTAGTATTGTATATATAAGTGATTGCCGAGCTGTCAATATTGTATGCGTCCCATAAAAATGGCACTAATACTGAAGCACTTCCGGCTGCCATCTGTAGTATTGTATATATAAGTGATTGCCGAGCTGTCAATATTGTATGCGTCCCTTTAAAATCGCAAAAATTATTCAGAACTTCCGGCTGTCATCTGTAGTATTATATATATAAGTGATTTGCGATCTGACAATATTTCTTAATTGTCCCATTGAAATCTCCCTAATAATGCTGTTCCAAACAGTTCTTTACGTATATGTTGTATTGTAGTATTGAGTGTTAAAGTTCCTAAAGGGGCGGTACAGTGGTGAATCTGTGATGTGTATGGTTGAATCTTCTAATGACATCATGATATTATTAACCTGCCTATGTAGTTCTAAAATCCTCATTGTGTTGTTGTATTGTGCTACATTGTTATTGTGTGCTGAATAAAATCTAAATGTGTGCTTTGTGGTTGCGTGATGGGTGATGCGTGTTATGTACATGTACGTATATATTGTGATTGTGTCCCACATATGCTGACTTGTATATAGCGGTGTGGCATTGTTGTTCCTTCCCATAAAGTGACATCTGTAATCTGGTGTAATGATGTTGTTCTTGTACGTAATTCCTAATGGTATATTGTGAGTGAATCATGATGTTAAAAGTACATTAAAATCCATATGTTGTGTTTTGTGATTCCTCTAGAGAATGTAATGTGTTTTTCCCCCATCATTTGAATGCACATGTATGAGTGAATGCTAAAAGTAATGTATGTGCATCCATGACTGATCATGTGTTAAGCCTATGTAGATATGCAGTTGCTGCAAGCATATGAGTTGAATAACTGAAATGCAATAATAAAGGTAAATGAGAGGTGTTTCCCATTGTGTACTGTTTGTGAATACAGAAAAGTTTAATTAATTTTTGTGTCCGTTTAAATGTAATATTTTTAATAATAATTTTGTTACTAGTTTATTGATTTGTAGTTGATGTAATCTAAAAGTGTGAAACAAATTAATGGTGTGGTGAATATTCAATAATTAAATTCTATAAATCCACCATAGGGAAATAGTCATTTGTTGATCTATTTATCCTAGCTGTGTCTAACGCATCAAATCATGTATTTTCTAGCGCTGGTTTTTTGTAGTTTTTCTGTCTACGCTATTTGCGTGCGTTAGGGAAATGTGGGTTTCGCGTGCACGAGCACGTCTTCCCAATAGAAGTCAATGGAGGCTCTAAAAATTGTTGTTTTTTTTTTTTCTAAGACTGGTTTTCCTCGTAAAGTGAGTGACGTCATGAGCTTGTGTGAAAAAGTAACTAAATCGTGTTGTTTTTGTAATAAATAAATATTTTTTGAATGTCATGTGGTGTATATTGTTTGTATGCATCGATGAGTGTATGTTTGTGATAATGTTATTAGTTAGATGTAGGTATATGAGGGTCTTTTCCCGTGTGTCAATGTTAGTCAATGGGAAAATGGATTTGTGTTGTTTTTTTTTCTAACACCCGAGATCTCGCAACTTTAATCCTTTGTATTTGTATGAAAAATTATAAAATGATAAAAATAAAAATAGTGTTGTGTTTGTATGAGTGTAAGTGTAGTTTGTGTCATATTTGTTTTGTGATTCGTGGCTGTTTATTTTGTCGGTATATGTTTACTACTGGTTCTGAGGTGTCGGTAGAAATTTGAGCGTTAGGTGTTTTTTGAGTGTCGGTAAATGAACTCTAAATACCGGAGTCCGTAAGAAACCCGCGTTAGGAGCCTCTAACGCTGGTTTTCACGGCTAACGCCAAACTCCAAATCTAGGCCTAAGTGTTTTATCTTTTACTCTTTATCTAATGGCTTATTCTACAGCACAGCACACAATGTCACAAGCAGCACTATAACTTGCTTTGTCTTTTATCTTTTACCCTTTATCTAATGGCTTATTCTACAGCACAGCACACAATGTCACAAGCAGCACTATAACTTGCTTTGTCTTTTATCTTTTACCCTTTATCTAATGGCTTATTCTTACCTGATTTCAAATGTCTACAAACTTACACTGCAAGTAGACAGCACAGCACACAATGTCACAAGCAGCTCTATAACTTGCTTTGTCTTTTATCTTTTATCCTTTATCTAATGGCTTATTCTTACCTGATTTCCAATGTCTACAAACTTACACTGCAAGTAGACAGCACAGCACACAATGTCACAAGCAGCTCTATAACTTGCTTTGTCTTTTATCTTTTACCCTTTATCTAATGGCTTAATCTTACCTGATTTCCAATGTCTAAAAACTTACACTGCAAGTAGACAGCACAGCACACAGTGGGGGGTAGTTATCAAGCCGTCTACTTTTCTGGCTTCGCCGGCCCAATACGTCCGCCTAAGCTCGTCTACCTTCGCCGCCGCGGACCTTGAATACGTTCGCCTAAGTTATCAAATAAAGCTGTCAAAAAGCCGCGGGGCGATGAGCAGCGGACAGTGAGAGTTATCACTCATCCGATCTCGCTGCCCTTCGGCTTTTTCCCAGCTTTATTGCTAGCCTGTCACTAAGCACTCACACTAAACTACACTGTTCTACCCCTATACCGGCGCCCCCGGAGGCCCCCGCAACTAAATAAAGTTCCTAACCCCTAAACCGCCGCTCCTAGACCCCGCCGCAAGTCTTATAAATGTATTAACCCCTAAACCGCCACTCCCGGACACCGCTGCCACCTACATTATACCTAGTAACCCCTATCCTGCCCCCCATATACCGTCGCCCTCTATTGTAAAATTATTAACCCCTATCCTGCTGATCCCGCACCTCTCCGCAACTAAATAAATAGTTTAACCCCTAAACCGCCGCTCCATGAACCCGCCGCAACCTATAATAAATTTATTAACCCCTATCCTGCCCCCCACTACGCCGCCGCCACTGTAATAAAATGATTAACCCCTAAACCTAAGTCTAACCCTAACCATAACGCCCCCCTAACTTAAATATTAATTAAATAAATCTAAATAAATTAACTCTTATTAACTAAATGAATCCTATTTAAAACTAAATACTTACCTTTAAAATAAACCCTAATATAGCTACAATATAAATAATAATTATATTCTAGCTATCTTAGGATTTATTTTTATTTTACAGGTACCTTTCAATTTATTTTAACCATGTACAATAACTATTAAATAGTTATTAACTATTTAATAGCTTACCTAGCTAAAATAAAGAGAAATGTACCTGTGAAATAAATCCTAACCTAAGTTACAATTACACCATACTTTAATAAATTATTCCTATTTAAAAATAAATACTTACCTGTAAAATAAACCCTAAGATAGCTACAATGTAATTAATACTTATATTATAGCTATCTTAGGATTTATATTTAGTTTACAGGTAACTTTGTATTTATTTTAGCTAGTTAGAATAGTTATTAAATAGTTATTAACTATTTAATAACTACATAGCTAAAAGAAATACAAAATTACCTGTAAAATAAATCCTAACTTAAGTTACAATTAAACCTAATACTACACTATCATTAAATTAACTAAATAAACTACCTACAAATAACTACAATGAAATACAATTACATAAACTAACTAAAGTACAAAAAATAAAAAAAGCTAAGTTACAAAAAATAAAAAATTAATTTACAAACATGTTAAAAATATTACAACAATTTTAAGCTACTTACACCTAATCTAAGCCCCCTAATAAAATAACAAACCCCCCCAAAATAAAAAAAATCCCTACCCTATTCTAAATTACATAAATTTCAAAGCTCTTTTACCTTACCAGCCCTTAAAAGGGCCATTTGTGGGGGCATGCCCCAAAAAGTTCAGCTCTTTTGCCTGTAAAAGAAAAATACACCCCCCCCCCAACATTAAAACCCACCACCCACATACCCCTAATCTAACCCAAACCCCCCTTACAAAAACCTAACATTAATCCCCTGAAGATCATCCTACCTTGAGTCGTCTTCACTCAGCCGAGCCACCGATGGAACTGAAGAGGACATCCGGAGCGGAAGAAGTTAATCCTCCAAGCGGCGCTGAAGAAATCTTCCATCCGATGAAGTCATCATCCAGGCGGCGCTGAAGAAGTCTTCGATCCGGCCGATGTCATCTTCAAAGAGGCGCTGAAGAGGTCTTCTATCCGGGCGAAGTCATCTTCCAAGCCGGGTCTTGAATCTTCCTTCCGCCGACGCGGAACCACCTTCTTCACCGACGGACTACGACGAATGACGGCTCCTTTAAGGGACGTCATCCAAGATGGCGTCCCCTCAATTCCGATTGGCTGATAGGATTCTATCAGCCAATCGGAATTAAGGTAGGAAAATCTGATTGGCTGATGGAATCAGCCAATCAGATTCAAGTTCAATCCGATTGGCTGATCCAATCAGCCAATCAGATTGAGCTCGCATTCTATTGGCTGATCGGAACAGCCAATAGAATGCGAGCTCAATCTGATTGGCTGATTCCATCAGCCAATCAGATTTTTCCTACCTTAATTCCGATTGGCTGATAGAATCCTATCAGCCAATCGGAATTGAGGGGACGCCATCTTGGATGACGTCCCTTAAAGGAGCCGTCATTCGTCGTAGTCCGTCGGTGAAGAAGGTGGTTCCGCGTCGGCGGAAGGAAGATTCAAGACCCGGCTTGGAAGATGACTTCGCCCGGATAGAAGACCTCTTCAGCGCCTCTTTGAAGATGACATCGGCCGGATCGAAGACTTCTTCAGCGCCGCCTGGATGATGACTTCATCGGATGGAAGATTTCTTCAGCGCCGCTTGGAGGATTAACTTCTTCCGCTCCGGATGTCCTCTTCAGTTCCATCGGTGGCTCGGCTGAGTGAAGACGACTCAAGGTAGGATGATCTTCAGGGGATTAGTGTTAGGTTTTTGTAAGGGGGGTTTGGGTTAGATTAGGGGTATGTGGGTGGTGGGTTTTAATGTTGGGGGGGGGTGTATTTTTCTTTTACAGGCAAAAGAGCTGAACTTTTTGGGGCATGCCCCCACAAATGGCCCTTTTAAGGGCTGGTAAGGTAAAAGAGCTTTGAAATTTATGTAATTTAGAATAGGGTAGGGATTTTTTTTATTTTGGGGTGGTTTGTTATTTTATTAGGGGGCTTAGATTAGGTGTAAATAGCTTAAAATTGTTGTAATATTTTTAACATGTTTGTAAATTAATTTTTTATTTTTTGTAACTTAGCTTTTTTTATTTTTTGTACTTTAGTTAGTTTATGTAATTGTATTTCATTGTAGTTATTTGTAGGTAGTTTATTTAGTTAATTTAATGATAGTGTAGTATTAGGTTTAATTGTAACTTAAGTTAGGATTTATTTTACAGGTAATTTTGTATTTCTTTTAGCTATGTAGTTATTAAATAGTTAATAACTATTTAATAACTATTCTAACTAGCTAAAATAAATACAAAGTTACCTGTAAACTAAATATAAATCCTAAGATAGCTATAATATAAGTATTAATTACATTGTAGCTATCTTAGGGTTTATTTTACAGGTAAGTATTTATTTTTAAATAGGAATAATTTATTAAAGTATAGTGTAGTGTTAGGTGTAATTGTAACTTAGGTTAGGATTTATTTCACAGGTACATTTCTCTTTATTTTAGCTAGGTAAGCTATTAAATAGTTAATAACTATTTAATAGTTATTGTACATGGTTAAAATAAATTGAAAGGTACCTGTAAAATAAAAATAAATCCTAAGATAGCTAGAATATAATTATTATTTATATTGTAGCTATATTAGGGTTTATTTTAAAGGTAAGTATTTAGTTTTAAATAGGATTCATTTAGTTAATAAGAGTTAATTTATTTAGATTTATTTAATTAATATTTAAGTTAGGGGGGCGTTATGGTTAGGGTTAGACTTAGGTTTAGGGGTTAATCATTTTATTACAGTGGCGGCGGCGTAGTGGGGGGCAGGATAGGGGTTAATAAATTTATTATAGGTTGCGGCGGGTTCATGGAGCGGCGGTTTAGGGGTTAAACTATTTATTTAGTTGCGGAGAGGTGCGGGATCAGCAGGATAGGGGTTAATAATTTTACAATAGAGGGCGACGGTATATGGGGGGCAGGATAGGGGTTACTAGGTATAATGTAGGTGGCAGCGGTGTCCGGGAGCGGCGGTTTAGGGGTTAATACATTTATTATAGTTGCGGTGGGCTCCGGGAGCGGCGGTTTAGGGGTTAATATGTATAGAGTAGCTTGCGGTGGGCTCCGGGAGCGGCGGTTTAGGGGGTAATAACTTTATTTAGTTGCGGCAGTGTAGGGGGGACAGATTAGTGGTGTTTAGACTCGGGGTACATGTTAGGGTGTTAGGTGTAGACAGCTCCCATAGAAATCAATGGGATGTCTGTCAGCAGCGAACTTGTACTTTCGCTATGGTCAGACTCCCATTGATTCCTATGGGATCCGCCGCCTCCAGGGGTGGCGGATTGAAAACCAGGTACGCTGGGCCGTAAAAGTGCCGAGCGTACCTGCTAGTTTTTTGATAGCTAGCAAAAGTAGTGAGAATGTGCCGCACTTGTGTGCGGAACATCTGGAGTGACGTAAGAATCGATCTGTGTCGGACTGAGTCCGGCGGATCGAAGCTTACGTCACAAAATTCTACTTTTGCCGGTCTCGAGCCTTTGATAACTAAGGCGAATCAGCCTCGCCACAAATACGCTGCGGAATTCCAGCGTATTTGAGGTTGACGGCTTGATAACTACCCCCCAGTGTCACAAGCAGCACTATAACGTGCTTTGTCTTTTATCTTTTACCCTTTATCTAATGGCTGATTCTTACCTGATTTCCAATGTCTACAAACTTACACTGCAAGTAGACAGCACAGCACACAATGTCACAAGCAGCACTATAACTTGCTTTGTCTTTTACCCTTTATCTAATGGCTGATTGTTACCTGATTTCCAATGTCTACAAACTTACACTGCAAGTAGACAGCACAGCACACAATGTCACAAGCAGCTCTATAACTTGCTTTGTCTTTTATCTTTTACCCTTTATCTAATGGCTGATTGTTACCTGATTTCCAATGTCTACAAACTTACACTGCAAGTAGACAGCACAGCACACAATGTCACAAGCAGCTCTATAACTTGCTTTGTCTTTTATCTTTTACCCTTTATCTAATGGCTTAATCTTACCTGACTTCAAATGTCTACAAACTTACACTGCAAGTAGACAGCACAGCACACAATGTCACAAGCAGCACTATAACTTGCTTTGTCTTTTATCTTTTACCCTTTATCTAATGGCTGATTCTTACCTGATTTCCAATGTCTACAAACTTACACTGCAAGTAGACAGCACAGCACACAATGTCACAAGCAGCACTATAACTTGCTTTGTCTTTTATCTTTTACCCTTTATCTAATGGCTTATTCTTACCTGACTTCAAATGTCTACAAACTTACACTGCAAGTAGACAGCACACAATGTCACAAGCAGCACTATAACTTGCTTTGTCTTTTATCTTTTACCCTTTATCTAATGGCTGATTCTTACCTGATTTCCAATGTCTACAAACTTACACTGCAAGTAGACAGCACAGCACACAATGTCACAAGCAGCACTATAACTTGCTTTGTCTTTTATCTTTTACCCTTTATCTAATGGCTGATTCTTACCTGATTTCCAATGTCTACAAACTTACACTGCAAGTAGACAGCACAGCACACAATGTCACAAGCAGCACTATAACTTGCTTTGTCTTTTATCTTTTACCCTTTATCTAATGGCTTATTCTTACCTAATTTCAAATGTCCACAAACTTACACTGCAAGTAGACAGCACACAACGTCACAAGCAACTCTATAACTTGCTTTGTCTTTTATCTTTTACCCTTTATCTAATGGCTTATTCTTACCTAATTTCAAATGTCTACAAACTTACACTGCAAGTAGACAGCACAGCACACAATGTCACAAGCAACTCTATAACTTGCTTTGTCTTTTATCTTTTACCCTTTATCTAATGGCTTATTCTTACCTGATTTCAAATGTCTACAAACTTACACTGCAAGTAGACAGCACAGCACACAATGTCACAAGCAGCACTATAACTTGCTTTGTCTTTTATCTTTTACCCTTTATCTAATGGCTTATTCTTACCTAATTTCAAATGTCCACAAACTTACACTGCAAGTAGACAGCACACAATGTCACAAGCAACTCTATAACTTGCTTTGTCTTTTATCTTTTACCTTTTATCTAATGGCTTATTCTTACCTAATTTCAAATGTCTACAAACTTACACTGCAAGTAGACAGCACAGCACACAATGTCACAAGCAACTCTATAACTTGCTTTGTCTTTTATCTTTTACCCTTTATCTAATGGCTTATTCTTACCTGATTTCAAATGTCTACAAACTTACACTGCAAGTAGACAGCACAGCACACAATGTCACAAGCAGCACTATAACTTGCTTTGTCTTTTATCTTTTACCCTTTATCTAATGGCTGATTCTTACCTGATTTCAAATGTCTACAAACTTACACTGCAAGTAGACAGCACAGCACACAATGTCACAAGCAGCACTATAACTTGCTTTGTCTTTTATCTTTTACACTTTATCTAATGGCTTATTCTTACCTGATTTCCAATGTCTACAAACTTACACTGCAAGTAGACAGCACAGCACACAATGTCACAAGCAGCTCTATAACTTGCTTTGTCTTTTATCTTTTACCCTTTATCTAATGGCTTATTCTTACCTGATTTCCAATGTCTACAAACTTACACTGCAAGTAGACAGCACAGCACACAATGTCACAAGCAGCACTATAACTTGCTTTGTCTTTTATCTTTTACCCTTTATCTAATGGCTGATTCTTACCTGATTTCAAATGTCTACAAACTTACACTGCAAGTAGACAGCACAGCACACAATGTCACAAGCAGCACTATAACTTGCTTTGTCTTTTATCTTTTACTCTTTATCTAATGGCTTATTCTTACCTGATTTCAAATGTCTACAAACTTACACTGCAAGTAGACAGCACAGCACACAATGTCACAAGCAGCACTATAACTTGCTTTGTCTTTTACCCTTTATCTAATGGCTGATTGTTACCTGATTTCAAATGTCTACAAACTTACACTGCAAGTAGACAGCACAGCACACAATGTCACAAGCAGCACTATAACTTGCTTTGTCTTTTATCTTTTACCCTTTATCTAATGGCTTATTCTTACCTGATTTCCAATGTCTACAAACTTACACTGCAAGTAGACAGCACAGCACACAATGTCACAAGCAACTCTATAACTTGCTTTGTCTTTTATCTTTTACCCTTTATCTAATGGCTGATTCTTACCTGATTTCCAATGTCTACAAACTTACACTGCAAGTAGACAGCACGGCACACAATGTCAAAAGCAGCACTATAATTTCTTTGTCTTTTATCTTTTACCCTTTATCTAATGGCTTATTTTTACCTGATTTCCAATGTCTACAAACTTACACTGCAAGTAGACAGCACAGCACACAATGTCACAAGCAGCACTATAACTTGCTTTGTCTTTTATCTTTTACCCTTTATCTAATGGCTGATTCTTACCTGATTTCCAATGTCTACAAACTTACACTGCAAGTAGACAGCACAGCACACAATGTCACAAGCAGCACTATAACTTGCTTTGTCTTTTATCTTTTACCCTTTATCTAATGGCTTATACTTACCTGATTTCAAATGTCTACAAACTTACACTGCAAGTAGACAGCACAGCACACAATGTCACAAGCAGCTCTATAACTTGCTTTGTCTTTTATCTTTTACCCTTTATCTAATGGCTTATTCTTACCTGATTTCCAATGTCTACAAACTTACACTGCAAGTAGACAGCACAGCACACAATGTCACAAGCAGCACTATAACTTGCTTTGTCTTTTATCTTTTACCCTTTATCTAATGGCTGATTCTTACCTGATTTCAAATGTCTACAAACTTACACTGCAAGTAGACAGCACAGCACACAATGTCACAAGCAGCACTATAACTTGCTTTGTCTTTTATCTTTTACCCTTTATCTAATGGCTTAATCTTACCTGATTTCAAATGTCTACAAACTTACACTGCAAGTAGACCAGTGACGTGCACTCATAAGAGGCAGGTGAGGCAGTGCCTCCCCTGGCCAATCTATGTATTACACCCTTTTTGTACAAATTAAAAAAAAAAAAATCCTTTTTTTTTTCAATATATATTTTTTTAATAAACAGGTGACCCCCCTACCCCCCACCCCTCCACCAAATTTATTTAATTTGTTATGTGCATTGTGCAAAAAAAACTTTATAATACATGTATTAAATACATACATTCATATTGCGCAATAAACTGGAGGCTAGCTATCCTTATATTGCGCAATATGAAATGTATTGGGAACTATGGGCCGCTGAGAGACTGCTGCTGCCATCAAGAGGATAATCAGTGCTAATGCAGCAGTGCTCTCAATGCGGCCCATGCTCCCACACCGGAGGCTTGACTATGAACGCCTCGGGAGCAAGTTGGCCGTCTCAGCCAATCAGATCTCAGTATTTCCCGCAAGTGTCTGAGTCTCTGGGCGGGCTGCCGGAATTGAGGCGCGCGTCAGCGTCTGTCACGTGCCCGGCGTCATCTCAGCCTCAGACTACTAGAGAGTGAGACAGAGAGTCGGACATCGAGCAGAGCAGCAGTATTCTTTACTACGTAGTAAAAAATCTACAGTCTTAGACGACGACGGCCGCGCACTTAGCACACTCACTGATTATTTGAGCATCTCTTAGGTAGGTAGGTGATTGAATTTATGTCGGATGAAATGAATGAATCTATCAATCTTGTTGCAGTTAGGATGCAGCAGCAGCAGTCGGTCTGGATTGTGACAAAAATATACCACCTGGATTTATTTTGAAAGTTTCTAATCCCAAACAAAAGTCAGAAATAATTTGAATAAGATTGAACTAGAGTTTGTTTAAGACTGTGACTGTCATCCCTTAATAAATGAAAATAATCGAACACTAAAATCGAGTTATTGGTTTCATGTCCTATACATTGAAATATGTGACCGTTGTTGTTGATAGATAAATTATTCACTCACTGACTCGTCGGTCTCAGCCCTGAGCCCTCTAGTCTGACTGGCCAACCTTTGTCAACTTTTCCAAATTAATTAAAAATACATTTTTTTAATGAAAAAAATAATTTAAGTTGGGGTTTGATTTTATTGAGGACCAGGTCAGGGGCTCAGCCCCCCTTTTTGAACTTCCGTTGCAACTTGCAATATATTTTATCAATTCAAAGTTTGAATTGATAAAATATATTGCAAGTTGCAACTGAAGTTCAAAAAGGGGGGCTGAGCCCCTAAAAAATAATTTAAGTTGGGGTTTGATTTTATTGAGGACCAGGTCAGGGCCTGACCTGGTCCTCAATAAAATCAAACCCCAGCTTAAATTATTTTTTTCATTAAAAAAGTTGTAATACAGTCACTTAATAAAAGATAAGAAAGTCTAAAACATATGTAAATTTTTTGTAATTTAAAGTAGATGTTGAACTCTAATGCATGCACAATGCACATTGCATTGCATCCCCTATGTTACCCTTCATAATATAGTTTTATAGCGGCCATCTTGCTTGCTCAAATTATTCACCTTCTGTATTCAGTTGCCAGGTGAGTGTCATAATAATAGGAAATATGCCACAGCATTAATTCTATATTGAGCATTCTGGCAATTTTTAAAGGTGCCTTTATTATCCATCACCATACAAATATTTTTAAAAGATTCCTTATTTCACTGATAAGGGCCTGCCTCCATAGAAGGGCTTTAATGTCATTATTTCTGTCAAGTGATTGTCCTAATAATAAATGATCACCTGGGAATAATCAAGACCCTAATTTTGTTGAGTTGTATATAAATAATGTTTTATTTATTATATATATATTTGCTACAGCTACACTGAATTTAGGCAGAGAGAACACGAATACATTATGGCAATCAGATAAGCCATTCCTCTGAGAAATCAAAATTTTAGACAATAGCGGTGCACAAGTACAAATAAATAAATCATAATTCTCCCTAGTAACACCTAGCAGCAGCCAGGAATAAGATAACAAATAAATTAATGGCTCTACCGGACTGAATCATTCTGTGTATTTTTTAAAAGAAAAACACCAATAGAACAGCTGCCCAGAGGTTTCTCTGATCAATAAACCAAGTCTCTTCCAGCCAGTGAGCAGTGTCACAGGAATCAGTTGTACATACTCAAGCAATGTTTGTAATTATTCAGATAGCTTTTTTTAACAATTGTTCACGAGTTGTCTATATAGATAAAGAAAAGAGGAATATAAGTACAGGTAGCCCTCAGTTTACGCCGGGGTTAGGTTCCAGAAGGAATGGTTGTAAATCAAAACCGTTGTAAATTGAAACCCAGTTTATAATGTAAGTCAATGGGAAGTGAGGGAGATAGGTTCCAGGCCCCTCTCAAAATTGTCATAAGTAACACCTAATACATTATTTTTAAAGCTTTGAAATGAAGACTTTAAATGCTAGACAGCATTATAAACCTAATAAAATAATAACACAACACTAAATATATAATTAAACTAAGTTAAATGAACAAAAACATTTGCTAAACAGCATTATAAACCTAATAAAATAATCACACAACACAGACTTCACTTGCATTTTCCTGAAAACAGTTCTTTCTATGCATTCCAATCTGGACTGAGTTATAGACAGGAAGATCTTGTTCCTTTGAAATCTGCTCGATAGCTCAGGTCTGGTTAAACTGATTAATTTCAGCTTGCTTGGCTTTGCTGCAACACAAGCGGACAGCCCCACCTAATGGCTATTTTAATCAATGCACTGCTTCTCAATGCTTTTCAATAGCAGTCACATGACTGGAAAAAAAGGTTGTTATTCTGAAACGGTGTAAATTAAACCGTTGTAAAACGAGGGCCACCTGTAAAGCTTTCTTTAAACGTAATGATGATTAATTCCACTTGGCAGTTTTGTTTTGATATTTATATAATATTTTTTGCACACAAAATGTGAGACAATATGTAAACGATATAATAGGACAAGAAGTACCTGTAATTGAAGGTGCCCCTAGGCAGCTCTCAGCTTTGTGACAAACTTTACTAAAGTTTTTCCGGTGAGTAATGCCAGCAATGACAAGCATATCATGTGACAATTTCTATAGGGTCACTGTGTCAGTTTGGGGGTGAAAAGGTTAATCAAGGGGAGAGGAATATTTCATAATTTCAGAATAATAAATCACATTTTATTTGTATTGCACAGCAGATTTCAGGCAGTCAAATGGTTAAACATGCAGCTTTATTCTGCGTTGTGTTCCTGTATAACTATTGTACTTTCCAAGGCTTAGCAAGCTGTGTGATGTATGTGTGATGTAATGCACAATCACACCTGACAATGCAAATGAGTATAATTATATGCTGTGTTGTGTTCTGTTGAATTATACTTGACAACGTTTGAAGGCCTGATTATTCTGATATATTGGGGAACAAAATCCACATTCCACATTAGGGCTTTATTGATAATTTGACATTCTGTGTAAGTGTTCTGTTGAATAAAGGCTGTGACACACTGCAAGCGATGCGGCGCGAAGCGAAGCAGCTGCTTCGCACCGCATCGCATCGCTTCTGAAGTTCAATTATTTCATCTCTGAGAGCTTAGCTACGCGACCTGACGCAGCAGAGTGCTCAGAGATGAAAAGGCAGAACACACTGAGCGCGCACAGCTGCATCCACACGCTGCACACCGCTCCGCTTGCAGTGTGTCACAGCCTTTATACTTGACAACGTTTGAAGGTCTGATTATTCTGATATATTGGGGAACAAAATCCACATTCCACATTAGGGCTTTATTGATAATTTGACATTCTGTGTAAGTTACTACTATTGATATAATTCTCAAAACCTTTTACTCTTACTATTTTTTTAGTAACTGTTTTTGTCAGTGCTTAGTGCTATAATGTGTGTTTTTCACACCAATTTATAGCACTGACAAAAACAGTTACTAAAAAAAATAGTAATAGTAAAACGTTCTGAATCTGAACGTGGGACCAGGTGGCTTCCTTGCTTGCTATTATGGACTGTGTCACTGGATTGTCACCTTCACTTGGTTGATTTTTTTGAGTGGCCTCAAGGAATAGGGAAAGTGGACTCAGGACGGAGTCAAAACAGTAACTAAAATTATTAAGAGAGAGACTGAGTAACGTTCAATCACCCACGTGGGGTGGGACCGGGTGGCTTTATGGCTACAGGCCAGGGAGGCTTACTAGTCAGCTCAGGCTTGGCTTGTTGCGAGGTTGGCTGCGTATTAGTAAACTAAAATGAAAATATTAAGGCTGCTTGAAATTTTAAAAACATAAACACTTGACTGTTCACTTGATTTTTTGTGTGTGGCCTCAGGACAGGAGTGAGACAGTGAGTGAATGGTTGTTATTATTATTAAATCTATATTCACAATGCCCAACCCATGATTCTTCTATGAGATATCAGACATGGATCTACTTTTTTGTGTGTGACTGTTGCAATGTAATTTGAAGCATGTGTGAGAAATATCAGGGAATCTAAATAGGATTAGGCATTAGGCACCAATTGACAGTGTCAATTCAATTAAAATTTATTTTTGCATGAAAGTGATTCAATAAAAGAAAAAAACATACTTTGGTGCCTACTGCCTAATCCTATTTATATTCCCTGATATTTCTCACACATGCTTCAAATTACATTGCAACAGTCACACACACAAAAGTAGATCCATGTCTGATATCTCATAGAAGAATCATGGGTTGGGCATTGTGAATAATATAGATTTAATACTATAACAATAAATATATACTCTGTCTCTGGATGAGCATTTTTGTGTTAGCATCATGAAACAGGTAATTGGTTTAGGATTTAGAATTGCCACTGTGGTTAAGGTTAATAGAGCCCAGGGACAGCAATAATATACCAAATTTGTTGACCAAAAATTTACAATCCTGTGATACTGGACAGTGACACAAGTCAGGGCACACTTTTGCAGTGCACATGTGTCAAACCTTAACAAACAATAAAAACGTCCACATCAAAGGTAGAGCAGAACAGAATAGCCCTCTGTCATTGTTTTTGTTACACTGATTTTGATTTAAAGGGACAGTCTACCATAGAATTGTTATTGTTTCAAAAGATAGATAATCCCTTTATTACCCATTCCCCATAACCAATACAGTTATATTAATATACTTTTTACCTCCCCCTGATCACATGACTGTGACTGTTTATTATCTATTGTCTTAAATTTAGCATTGTTTTGTGCTAAATCTTAAATAACCCCCTGTGCCTGAACACAGTTTTATCTATATGGCCTACGTTTACTTTGTCTTTGTGTTGAAAACAGATTTAAAAAGCATGTGATAAAAGGCAGCCCTCAAAGGCTTAGAAATTAGCATATGAGCCTACCTATGTTTAGTTTAAACTAAGAATACCAATAAAAAAAAAGCAAATTTGATGATAAAAGTAAATTGGAAATTTGATTAAAATTAAAAGTCCTATCTGAATAATGAAAGTTTAGTTTATACTAGACTGTCCCTTTAACATATTACACTGAATAAAAATAAGTACTTAAATATTATATATAGTACATTACTTTGTAATGTGTTATTGACTGTGGATTGTCAAGTATTAGTCTTTGGTCAGATGTAAAGAGAATTTTGTGACTATTTTCTCCTCACTATTTTTCATTCAAATGTATTAATCTAGATGGAGAATACAAAATCTCAGTAAAGTTATCAGGGTTGTAATCCACCAGTAAGTAATTTAAATTTTGACCATTCTACCTACATATTTCATACCACTGATATTTATTTTATATAAGGTCTTAAAGGGACGCTGTACCCATTAGTTTCTTTCTTGATTCAGATAGAGCATGCAATTTTAGATAACTTTATAATTGTCTCCTATTATCACTTTTTCTTCATTCTCTTGCTATCTTTATTTGAAAAGCAAGAATGTAAGTTTAGTAGCCGGCACATTTTTGGTTCAATACCTGGGTTGTACTTGCTTATTTGTGGCTAAATGCACCCACCAATAAGCAAGCGCTATCCAGGGTGCTGAACCAAACAATGGCTGTCTCCTTAGATTAGATGCCTTATTTTTCAAAAAAATATAGCAAGAGAGAAGAAAATTTGATAATTTTTATTAGTATTGTACATTACATTGCCAGGTTGCCTATATTCTGCTGCTTGAGAATATCAAAGAATAAAAAATTACTTTAAAACTAATAGAATGTTTAATTCGAATTAGATTTTATATCTATTGCAACTATTATGTAACATTAATCTACACCTGCCTGAGCAAAGCAAGAGGCAATATTAGCACCATATTATGCTGAACGTCAGGGAGACAAAATCAATAACCCAGAATAATATTGTACTTATTATTATGTATAATGTTCAGAAAATGATTGGAATAATACAATGTAGTTATCCACTGGTTAATTGGTATATCTTATGCATAGGGACAGTAACATCAGCTTCAGCAATAATAGAGTGTACTGAGGTGAGGTCGTGAGCTGAGTGTCTCTCTGGAGTCCGCACTGTGCCACTCTGTGTGTTATAGGCGGTTGAGTTGTTTATGGCCACATCCGGATCTTAGACTATGCATTTTTTTTTATCTGATGGCCTCATGTTTTGTTTGGGTATTTAGCAGTGAGCACATAATATTATATTATACTGATTAACAAGTAACTGAGGTGAGGCGAGCTGAGTGTCTCTGCACTGTGCCACATTTAGGCCTAGATTTGGAGTTCGGCGGTAAAAGGGCTGTTAACGCTCCGCGGGCTTTTTTCTGGCCGCACCATAAAATTAACTCTGGTATCGAGAGTTCAAACAAATGCTGCGTTAGGCTCCAAAAAAGGAGCGTAGAGCATTTTTACCGCAAATGCAACTCTCGATACCAGAGTTGCTTACGGACGCGGCCGGCATCAAAAACGTGCTCGTGCACGATTCCCCCATAGGAAACAATGGGGCTGTTTGAGCTGAAAAAAAACCTAACACCTGCAAAAAAGCAGCGTTCAGCTCCTAACGCAGCCCCATTGTTTCCTATGGGGAAACACTTCCTACGTCTGCACCTAACACTCTAACATGTACCCCGAGTCTAAACACCCCTAACCTTACACTTATTAACCCCTAATCTGCCGCCCCAGCTATCGCTGACCCCTGCATTACACTTTTAACCCCTAATCTGCCGCTCCGTAAACCGCCGCAACCTACGTTATCACTATGTACCCCTAATCTGCTGCCCTAACATCGCCGACCCCTATGTTATATTTATTAACCCCTAATCTGCCCCCCACAACGTCGCCGACACCTACCTACACTTATTAACCCCTAATCTGCCGAGCGGACCTGAGCGCTACTATAATAAAGTTATTAACCCCTAATCCGCCTCACTAACCCTATCATAAATAGTATTAACCCCTAATCTGCCCTCCCTAACATCGCCGACACCTACCTTCAATTATTAACCCCTAATCTTCCGACCGGAGCTCACCGCTATTCTAATAAATGTATTAACCCCTAAAGCTAAGTCTAACCCTAACACTAACACCCCCCTAACTTAAATATAATTTACATCTAACGAAATAAATTAACTCTTATTAAATTAATTATTCCTATTTAAAGCTAAATACTTACCTGTAAAATAAATCCTAATATAGCTACAATATAAATTATAATTATATTGTAGCTATTTTAGGATTAATATTTATTTTACAGGTAACTTTGTATTTATTTTAACCAGGTACAATAGCTATTAAATAGTTAAGAACTATTTAATAGCTAAAATAGTTAAAATAATAACAAATTTACCTGTAAAATAAATCCTAACCTAAGTTACAAATAAACCTAACACTACCCTATCAATAAAATAATTAAATAAATTACCTACAATTACCTACAATTAACCTAACACTACACTATCAATAAATTAATTAAACACAATTGCTACAAATAAATACAATTAAATAAACTATCTAAAGTACAAAAAATAAAAAAGAACTAAGTTACAAAAAATAAAAAAATATTTACAAACATAAGAAAAATATTACAACAATTTTAAACTAATTACACCTACTCTAAGCCCCCTAATAAAATAACAAAGCCCCCCAAAATAAAAAATTCCCTACCCTATTCTAAATTAAAAAAGTTACAAGCTCTTTTACCTTACCAGCCCTGAACAGGGCCCTTTGCGGGGCATGCCCCAAGAAGTTCAGCTCTTTTGCCTGTAAAAAAAAACATACAATACCCCCCCCCCAACATTACAACCCACCACCCACATACCCCTAATCTAACCCAAACCCCCCTTAAATAAACCTAACACTAAGCCCCTGAAGATCTTCCTACCTTGTCTTCACCATCCAGGTTCACCGATCCGTCCTGAAGAGCTCCTCCGATGTCCTGATCCAAGCCCAAGCGGGGGGCTGAAGAGGTCCATGATCCGGTCAAAGTCTTCATCCAAGCGGGGCAGAAGAGGATCTTCCATCCGATTGAAGTCATCATCCAGGCGGCATCTTCTATGGTCTTCCATCCGGAGCGAAGCGGCAGGATCCTGAAGACCCCCAGCGCGGAACATCCATCCGGACCGACGACTGAACGACGAATGACGGTTCCTTTAAGGGACGTCATCCAAGATGGCGTCCCTCGAATTCCGATTGGCTGATAGGATTCTATCAGCCAATCGGAATTAAGGTAGGAATTTTCTGATTGGCTGATGGAATCAGCCAATCAGAATCAAGTTCAATCCGATTGGCTGATCCAATCAGCCAATCAGATTGAGCTCGCATTCTATTGGCTGTTCCGATCAGCCAATAGAATGCGAGCTCAATCTGATTGGCTGATTGGATCGGCCAATCGGATTGAACTAGATTCTGATTGGCTGATTCCATCAGCCAATCAGAAAATTCCTACCTTAATTCCGATTGGCTGATAGAATCCTATCAGCCAATCGGAATTCGAGGGACGCCATCTTGGATGACGTCCCTTAAAGGAACCGTCATTAGTCGGGAGACATCGGAAGAAGAGGATGGATCCGCGTCGCCTGCTTCAAGATGGACCCGCTCCGCACCGGATGGAAGAAGATCGAAGATGCCGCTTGGAGAAGATGTTTGCCGGTCCGGATGTCCTCTTCTTGCCGGATAGGAGGAAGACTTTGGAGCCTCTTCTGGACCTCTTCAGCACCGGATTATGGATCGCCAACCCCCGCTTGGGTTGGATGAAGATCTTGGAGCCAGGACGGATCGGTGATACCTGGATGGTGAAGACAAGGTAGGAAGATCTTCAGGGGTTTAGTGTTAGGTTTATTTAAGGGGGGTTTGGGTTAGATTAGGGGTATGTGGGTGGTGGGTTGTAATGTTGGGGGGGGGGTATTGTATGTTTTTTTTTACAGGCAAAAGAGCTGAACTTCTTGGGGCATGCCCCGCAAAGGGCCCTGTTCAGGGCTGGTAAGGTAAAAGAGCTTGTAACTTTTTTAATTTAGAATAGGGTAGGGAATTTTTTATTTTGGGGGTGTTTGTTATTTTATTAGGGGGCTTAGAGTAGGTGTAATTAGTTTAAAATTGTTGTAATATTTTTCTTATGTTTGTAAATATTTTTTTATTTTCTGTAACTTAGTTCTTTTTTATTTTTTGTACTTTAGCTAGTTTATTTAATTGTATTTATTTGTAGCAATTGTGTTTAATTAATTTATTGATAGTGTAGTGTTAGGTTAATTGTAGGTAATTGTAGGTAGTTTATTTAATTATTTTATTGATAGGGTAGTGTTAGGTTTAATTATATCTTAGGTTAGGATTTACTTTACAGGTAAATTTTTAATTATTTTAACTAGGTAACTATTAAATAGTTCTTAACTATTTAATAGCTATTGTACCTAGTTAAAATAAATACCAAGTTGCCTGTAAAATAAATATTAATCCTAAAATAGCTATAATATAATTATAATTTATATTGTAGCTATATTAGGGTTTATTTTACAGGTAAGTATTTAGCTTTAAATAGGATTAATTTATTTAATAAGAGTTAATTTATTTCGTTAGATGTAAATTATATTTAAGTTAGGGGGGTGTTAGTGTTAGGGTTAGACTTAGCTTTAGGGGTTAATACATTTATTAGAATAGCGGTGAGCTCCGATCGGAAGATTAGGGGTTAATAATTGAAGGTAGGTGTCGGCGATGTTAGGGAGGGCAGATTAGGGGTTAATACTATTTATGATAGGGTTAGTGAGGCGGATTAGGGGCTAATAACTTTATTATAGTAGCGCTCAGGTCCGCTCGGCAGATTAGGAGTTAATAAGTGTAGGTAGGTGTCGGCGACGTTGAGGGGGGCAGATTAGGGGTTAATAAATATAATATAGGGGTCGGCGGTGTTAGGGGCAGCAGATTAGGGGTACATAAGTATAACGTAGGTGGCGGTCGGCAGATTAGGGGTTAAAATTTTTAATCGAGTGGCGGCGATGTGGGGGGAGCTCGGTTTAGGGGTACATAGGTAGTTTATGGGTGTTAGTGTACTTTAGAGTACAGTAGTTAAGAGCTTTATAAACCGGCGTTAGCCAGAAAGCTCTTAACTCCTGCTATTTTCAGGCGGCTGGAGTTTTGTCGTTAGAGCTCTAACGCTCACTGCAGAAACGACTCTAAATACCGGCGTTAGAAAGATCCCATTGAAAAGATAGGCTACGCAAATGGCGTAGGGGGATCTGCGGTATGGAAAAGTCGCGGCTGAAAAGTGAGCGTTAGACCCTTTAATCACTGACTCCAAATACCAGCGGGCGGCCAAAACCAGCGTTAGGAGCCTCTAACGCTGGTTTTGACGGCTACCGCCGAACTCCAAATCTAGGCCTTAGATTGCAGTCTACATTTTATTCTGGCGCATCTAATTTATAGGTAGCACACTGGCACATAATATTATATTATACTGAGGTCGTGAGCTGAGTGCCCAAGACTATGTTAAAGGACAGGTGAGGATGTATGAGTGCTCAGTGCACTCCTTATAAATATTATTTTAGCAATCCCCAAATCAATTTATTGATGTTGTAGGTGGCTGCTTTGATGCTGTGTTTAAACAGAGCTGTCTACAGGCTCAATGTTGTCATAAAGTTATTAATAGAAATCCAAACTTTGGAAGCTGGATCAAATTAGTGCCTAATGAGTAACTGTGTCTGATTGTGTGTGTCTTTTTATTGCAGTAAGTGAAGGCTAAAGAGCTGGATAAAATGAATATTATGTGAATCATTAGTAGAAATTCAACACATGATTTCCTCCGACTCCTGCATATTAATTTATTTTTGTACTCCCTGGTGTTAATAAGCTTTTGATTTTTTTATAACTGTGAACATTCTCATTAGAGTACAAGCTATTTTTTCTTTTTATGCTACATTATCAATGAACACAAAAAAATACACAGTTTGTATAAACTACAACCATGCTCTAATTCTCAAGTATTTTATAGACATTGTTTATCAAACTTAACTTTCTTTAAAAACACTTATCATAAAATACCATGGCTGGTGTTACAATTATAATCTTTTTATTAATGAACTAACCTGCAGTGCACCCCACTGGGAGTGTAATTTCTTCTGCTGGCTGTGCTTGCTTTGGCTATTCAATAACTGAGACTCCAGTATAAAATATGTCAGTATAGTTTGGTAAGCCACAAGCGAAATCAGCTATTTCAAAGGGCAAAATAGTGAGCTACTTTTAAACAGTTTAATACACTATAGTCGAAAAATGGATTCTTAGGAACAATGTAAATTGGAGAAAATTTTGGGATGAAATGTCCCTTTAAACTTAATACCAGACAAATCTCTTCAAACATTTTATTTATTTTGTGGATTTGCTATTAAACCCTGCAGAGAGGTTAAACACATAATCAAAACTGCTCACCTGATGTGTTCAGCTAGCTCCTAGTAGTGCATTTCTGTTCGATTAGTCTGAATCATGAGCATACATGATGACTGTGTTTTGTGTCTTTTTAAGACTAAACTAATATGTTATTCTTTAGCAACAAAACAGAAATGTCTTGTAATAACAAGTTGTTTACTGTACCTTTAATGGCAGATATCTTCTTTGGTATTAATAAAGTTTTGAGGGTTGAAAGCTAGGTTTGTGTGCTTTTCTTTACCCCATAATGAGGTTATTTTTAAAAAAATTTAATTAGTAATTCTGACAGAGATATGTGTAAAGGAAAAAAAAAATTTGGGGGTGGTTTTGACGTTAGTGAAAATGTATCTACTGAAACCTGTAAGTTCCCACTAACCAATGTCATCTGCTATCGTATGTGACAGTCTACATATGTTTATCCATTTTAGTGTTTTTTAATGTAGTTTATTCAAATTCCTTTTGACCTTGCCCTCGTTTTGATGTTCCAGTTGTTGCGCATGCGTAGATAGTTATTCAGAATCTGACTGCAGTTTAAAAGATATCAGCTCCCATATCGCAATAAGGACAGGGCTACACTACACAGAGCATATCTAGATGTTCATTATGCAAGAAAGCAAGTAAGTTGTTTTTTTCTTTTTACACAATATGTTTATTTTTAGATTTACTTTGATTAACTCTAGTTCTCTCCTTCTGATTTCTCTCATTTTTTTCTCTGTTTCCAGGTGTTCAGTATTCTAATTTTTGGAAAATGGAAAACACTATATCCAACCTTAGAAATTTCTCAAGATTGGACTTTCCCGCAAAAAAAGAAGTAATAAATAAAGGAAGACCAATGCCTGAGCTGAAGGACTTACTTCAAAAAGACAAAACGATGACACGTACATTCCAAATTGAATGGTATCAAAGGAAAGAATGGCTGTGTGGCTGTGCTACAAAGAATCGCCTATACTGCTTTCCGTGTATTTTATTCTCCACTACAGATAATGTTTGGACAAATGCTGGATTTGGAGATTTAAAAAATCTATCAAGGGGCACTAACAAACATGAGAAATCGACCAGTCACATTCAAAACCAATTTGCTTGGAAAACCTTTGGATCAGCGAGAAGGATAGATACTGCTTTAAATGAACAGCGGAGATTAGATATCATCAACCACAATGCAAAAGTGACTGAAAACCGTGAGATTTTAAAAAACCTTATTCAAGCAACCTTCTATCTAGGCAAACAGGAAATAGCATTCCGTGGTAACGAGGAGGGTGCAAAGTCCTCTAATCGTGGCAACTATGTGGAGCTATTGCATATGTTTGCATGGAAAGATGCAACTTTTGCAAGACATTTGCAAACATCCACTGTGTTTTCTGGATGTTCAAATAGAATCCAGAATGACTTAATCGAAGCAGTAGCTGATATAGTGAGAGATGATATAAGAAAGGAGATTAATGCAGCCCCCTTTGTTGCTGTGGAAGTAGACGAGACAACCGATGTTACAAACATAACACAAATCTCTGTAATTTTGCGTTATGTGGCTAAAAGTGAGCTGAACAGTGAGATAATTGTGAAGGAGGCGTTCTTAGGATTTGATGAAGTGGTTGACAGACGAGCACCAGCTATTGCAGACTATGTATTGGGAGTGTTGGAGAAATATAATTGTCTTGAAAAGCTGGTAGCTCAGACTTACGACGGAGCCTCTGTGATGGCATCAGCTATTAATGGGGTGCAAGCAAAGATTAAAGAAAAAGTACCTGAAGCAACTTTTATTCATTGTTATGCATACAAGTTAAACCTGGTGCTCTCTAATTCAGCAAAATCTATAGAAGAGTGTAAAGTATTTTTTTCTACACTTGAGGGAATGGCCACGTTTTTCAGTAAATCGACAAAGCGCACCCACCTACTGGACGATATGGTGAAGAGACGTTTACCGAGAGCAGCACCCACCAGATGGAGTTCAAATTCCAGACTAGTGCAGACGGTCAACATGTATCAAAGTGATATACGTGCTATGTTCCTGTTTCTCAGAGAAAATCCAGATGGTTGGGATCATGAGACCTTGATGATGTCTGAAGGATATTACTTCTTTCTGAATAAAGCATCAACCTGCTTCTTGCTTATGACATATGAGGCCATTTTCATACAAACTGACGCACTCTTTCGATTGCTGCAGAGTAAAGTGATGGATGTTGGATTCTGCTGTCGGAGAATTGCTGATACCATGAAATTTCTTGAAAATCACAGACAAGAGTTTGACAATTTGTATGGTACATTTGAGGCGGATTGCATCAGAATGGGGCTGACAGACAATGTAAGGAGTAAACAGCCAATAAAAGATGTGAGGAGAAGGTTGTTTTCCAACATTATGGACAATGTAAACGTTCAAATGAAAGCTCGGTTTGACCATTTTGCTGAGCTAGAATTCCTTTGTTTGGTCGATTGCACTAAATTGCTTGAGATGTCCAAACATATTGATGACCAAAAACTGCAGAGCCTATCAAGATATGGCAAATACTTTGACTTAGTTCGATTAAAATCTGATCTAATTGGATGTTATAGTTCAGAAATGGTGAGAAATGATTGCAAATCACCTACAGATCTACTAAACTTTTTGGCCAACAACGATCTCATGAAGACTGTTCCAGAGGCAGTGAAATTACTGAAGCTGGTTCTAACGATACCAGCTACAACGGCCTCTGTTGAGAGGTCCTTCTCTGCTTTAAAGCGCATAAAAACTCATAGCAGGAATCGGACCAGTCAAGGACGACCTTCCTCTTTGGCTGTTTTAGCTATTGAGAGAGAAAGACTGGTACAGTTGCATGAAAAAAACTGTGAAGATTTTCTTAATAAAGTTATTGAAAACTTTGTTAAAAAAGATAGAAGGATTGACCTTGTCTACAAATGAGGGAAATGAACAAGACCAGTCACAGTAAAAAAGTTTTGATTGTTAATATGTTAATATTTGTTAGATGTTTTATAATATAAGTTATTAAAGACCTATTTTAAACATAACAAAATGTTTTTTTCTTTTCTTTAAAGTTAATTTGCAATACCATATTCTGGTATTGCAATATATGATCAAACTTTAAAAAAATGCTTTATTCTCAAGGTCAACAGATTGCAGTTGAACTGGTGCTTTAGTGCAACGTTTCTTAACCGTGGCCCTCAAGTAGCCTCAACAGACCAGGTTTTCATTATAGATGAACCAGTGCACAATTGAAGTGCTCAGCTTAGCAGCAGTAATACCATGGATGGATTGTTTTCTAACCTGCTATCAACCATCAGCTGATTATTTCACCAATGCAGCACTGGTTCGGCTATAATGAAAGCCTGGTCTTTTGGGGTACTTGAGGACTTCAGTTGAGAAACAATGCTTTAGTTTAAATGCCTAATTTTACATTTTAATTTCAAAGGGACTTGAAGAAAAATTTCATTATCATCATAGAAAGTGGAGAAATTGCTGTCTCTGAGAAGGTAAGACCATGCACTCTTATTTTTTCATTTGTATAAATAGTGACCTTGTTGTCCTTCACTACGGTCTTTACTTTGTAAAATGTCCACCACAGCCTTTGTCTGTGTGCCTATACCTGTTCACCAGCTGCCACTGGTTCACAACATTTTTATATTTACTGAATAATGAAGGAATCTATAAGCATAATTTGCAGCATTGAAGTAAAAAGTATGTTTGAAACATATTTTAATGGGCCTGGATTTCTAGATCTCATAATCAGAGCAAGCATTGTGTTATCTGGCAAGAGTTTCTGTTACAATCCTTTAGACTAAAAACAGATGTTTACTAAGTTGACCAGTTTTCAAAGACACCATTGAAAGGGAGATGAAACCCATATGTTTTCTTTCATGATTTAGAAAGAGCATGCAATTTTAAATAACTTTCAAATTTACATCTAATATCTGATTTTTTTTCATTCTTTTGATATCCTTTGATGAAAAGCATATCTAAATATGCTTAGAAGCTACTGAGCTTATTTAGATATGAATTTCAACAAAGGATATCTGGTTTTCTTCATTCTTTTGATATCCTTTGTTGTAATTCATATCTAAATATGCTCAGTAGCTACTAAGCATATTTAGATATGCTTTTCAACAAAAGATATCAAAAGAATGAAGAAAATCAGATATCCTTTGTTGAAAATCATATCTAAATATGCTCAGTAGCTATTGAGCATATTTAGATATGCTTTTCAACAAAGGATATCAAAAGAATGAAGAAAATCAGATATCCTTTGATGAAATTCATATCTAAATATGCTCAATAGCTACTGAGCATATTTAGATATGCTTTTCAACAAAGATATCAAAAGAATGAAGAAAATCATATATCCTTTGTTGAAAATCATATCTAAATATGCTCAGTAGATACTGAATGGTGGCTGCATATAGATATTGGGTCGCCCATGTGCAATTGCTATTTCTTCAACAAAGGATATCTAAAGAATGAAGGCGTATCCGATTCCTAGACACTGCCTCACCAGCCTCTGAAGTCACCGCACATCACTGAGAGGTTCCCTCTGTCTCACACATAGCCCCCTCCTCAGTACCTTATATACAGATATATAATATTATAGAGAGGTTCCCTCTGTCTCACACACAGCCCCATGCCCAGTACCTTATATACAGATATATAATTATAATAGAGAGGTCCAATCTGTCTCTCTCACACACACAGCCCCCTCCCCTGACCTTATATACAGATATATAATACTATAGAGGTCCCCTTTGTCTCACACAGTACCTTATATACAGATATATAATATTATAGAGAGGTTCCCTCTGTCTCACACACACAGCCCCCTCCCCAGTACCTTATATACAGATATATAATATTATAGAGGTTCCCTCTGTCTCACACATAGCCCCCTCCTCAGTACCTTATATACAGATATATAATATTATAGAGAGGTTCCCTCTGTCTCACACACAGCCCCATGCCCAGTACCTTATATACAGATATATAATTATAATAGAGAGGTCCAATCTGTCTCTCTCACACACACAGCCCCCTCCCCTGACCTTATATACAGATATATAATATTATAGAGGTTCCCTTTGTCTCACACAGTATCTTATATACAGTTATATAATATTATAGAGGTTCCCTCTGTCTCACACACAGCCCCCTCCTCAGTACCTTATATACAGATATATAATATTATAGAGAGGTTCCCTCTGTCTCACACACAGCCCCCTCCTCAGTACCTTATATACAGATATATAATTATAATAGAGAGGTCCAATCTGTCTCTCTCACACACACAGCCCCCTCCCCTGTACCTTATATACAGATATATAATATAATAGAGGTTCCCTTTGTCTCACACAGTATCTTATATACAGATATATAATATTATAGAGGTTCCCTCTGTCTCACACACAGCCCCCTCCTCAGTACCTTATATAGAGATATATAATATTATAGAGAGGTTCCCTCTGTCTCACACACAGCCCCCTCCTCAGTACCTTATATACAGATATATAATATTATATTTGTATTCTCTATCTGAATAATGAAAGAAAATTTTAGGGTTTAGTATCCCTTTAATATGTGGACCGGTCGGATTCCGGATTTATACACACCGGCCGGTCCACATATTGCAGGGCAGGCTGTCGCTTACTTACAGGCTCCACGGCTCCAGTCCAGTCTTTTTTTCATTTACAAACACAAAAAATAGGGATAGGGGGTTGCTGAGTTTTATAATAGCAGGTAATTACTCGGTATAATTATCCTTGTATAATAAATTAATAATTGTGGAATACCCCAGGAGTTATTACCTGTCGTCGGGTCTAAACAAAGAGAACATGACAACTAGCTA
The DNA here is from genome assembly GCF_027579735.1 of Bombina bombina. Taxonomy (NCBI): domain Eukaryota; kingdom Metazoa; phylum Chordata; class Amphibia; order Anura; family Bombinatoridae; genus Bombina; species Bombina bombina. The sequence goes on along the minus strand of NC_069505.1, from coordinate 593,837,740 downwards.
GACTAATTGTATGGAGAGGCACAATTTAGTGTTGAAGGATTAGCTCCACGATGCAAGGTATCTATTAACTCAGCAAAAGAATAAATTGAATATAGTAAAGGTATATTATTCCATCATAGTTTCATTGCATTCACACATTACTAACTTTATTAAAAAATTCTATGTCACAGCCAGAAATAATCAGTCATACAATAGCTTAAGCTAAATTAAAAACACTTAAACCAGTTTGGTAGATAATATAAGATTAACAAAAAGATACTCATAAATAATAATTGTCAGCCAACAGGTAAATATGCCATTAAATATACTAAGCCTTTACAATCCGAGGGCTAAATTAAGATTATCGTTATAGTAAAAGATCTAACTGTAGGGCTGAAATGAATATTATTGATATGCCAGTAAACTAAAATTAAACCATGGTAAGCAAATTAAAAAAGGACAACAAGGAGAGACGAGACTGCTCCTGTCGGACCCCTGACGCGCGTTTCACAAAGAACACTTCCTCATAGGGGGTGCGGGCCGCTGCTATTGGATGCTCTTTATAACTCAAAATCGCCCACCTCACAGCGTGATTGGTTACTATCAATAAGATAATAGTGTTGGAATGGTTACCTAACGTGTCAATCAAATGGTGTAACTTGGCGTGTCATAGAGCTAATGACGAAAACAGAGGCGTGCTCAAATAGATGGTGTCAGTCAAATAGGAGTACCAATCAGCAACCTGTCTAGCTAGGTGTCAGAGGGGTAAATATCTTTCACCTAAGCTGATTGAAAGATCATATTTACAGCTGGACAGTGTGAATACAATTCTCATAGTTCTTAAAATAACTGACAGTCAGTAGTAGACTCACGGCAAATCAGAGACACATAGTTGCTCTCATGATTCCTTTCTTCTATTTAACAGAACTAGATGTATGTCTGTATTATTATATCTGATCGTATGTATGGTGTCATAATTAAGGGGATCGCAATATATAAGCTGCTTTCAAAGTCTGTCATCATTGTTTTGACGTTTATATTTAATAGTAGTTGCGTTAACATAGTAAATCTAAAAGGTGTTACGGACACTTAGTGATGGTTTTAAAAATAAAATGCATTGCTGCATAAATCTAATGAAGGAGCAAACAGACTATGTTTGTAACAGTACCTGGAGCATTCAGATGTTTTAATAAAGAATAAAGTTCCCATATACATTCCTACTATAAGACAATGAATCACAGATTTGGATTGGGAATTTTGGCATGAAATAAAAAAATATATATTTTTTGTATATTACTACATGCATAATAAATGCTTATGATCATATAATAGGTGAGTTAAATAAGAGGAAAGTGTATGATATAGCACATTTATTCAGTATTATATACATATAGTTAAATAATGAATGAATTAGACAGAAAAAGGAACATAAGTGAATTTCTATAAAATAATAAAATACAGAGAGATGCTAAAGATGTGAGTCAGTGATGGTGAGTGATGTAATAGTGTAGTATCATTATCACATATAGTTAATGCTGGGAAAAGGATAAGATGTGAGTCAGTGATGGTGAGTGATGTAATAGTGTAGTATCATTATCACATATAGTTAATGCTGGGAAAAGGATAAGATGTGAGTCAGTGATGGTGAGTGATGTAATAGTGTAGTATCATTATCACATATAGTTAATGCTGGGAAAAGGATAAGATGTGAGTCAGTGATGGTGAGTGATGTAATAGTGTAGTATCATTATCACATATAGTCAATGCTGGGAAAAGGATAAGATGTGAGTCAGTGATGGTGAGTGATGTAATAGTGTAGTATCATTATCATATATAGTCAATGCTGGGAAAAGGATAAGATGTGAGTCAGTGATGGTGAGTGATGTAATAGTGTAGTATCATTATCATATATAGTCAATGCTGGGAAAAGGATAAGATGTGAGTCAGTGATGGTGAGTGATGTAATAGTGTAGTATCATTATCATATATAGTCAATGCTGGGAAAAGGATAAGATGTGAGTCAGTGATGGTGAGTGATGTAATAGTGTAGTATCATTATCACATATAGTTAATGCTGGGAAAAGAATAAGATGTGAGTCAGTGATGGTGAGTGATGTAATAGTGTAGTATCATTATCACATATAGTTAATGCTGGGAAAAGGATAAGATGTGAGTCAGTGATGGTGAGTGATGTAATAGTGTAGTATCATTATCATATATAGTCAATGCTGGGAAAAGGATAAGATGTGAGTCAGTGATGGTGAGTGATGTAATAGTGTAGTATCATTATCATATATAGTCAATGCTGGGAAAAGGATAAGATGTGAGTCAGTGATGGTGAGTGATGTAATAGTGTAGTATCATTATCATATATAGTCAATGCTGGGAAAAGAATAAGATGTGAGTCAGTGATGGTGAGTGATGTAATAGTGTAGTATCATTATCATATATAGTCAATGCTGGGAAAAGGATAAGATGTGAGTCAGTGATGGTGAGTGATGTAATAGTGTAGTATCATTATCATATATAGTCAATGATGGGAAAAGGATAAGATGTGAGTCAGTGATGGTGAGTGATGTAATAGTGTAGTATCATTATCATATATAGTCAATGCTGGGAAAAGGATAAGATGTGAGTCAGTGATGGTGAGTGATGTAATAGTGTAGTATCATTATCACATATAGTCAATGCTGGGAAAAGGATAAGATGTGAGTCAGTGATGGTGAGTGATGTAATAGTGTAGTATCATTATCATATATAGTCAATGCTGGGAAAAGGATAAGATGTGAGTCAGTGATGGTGAGTGATGTAATAGTGTAGTATCATTATCATATATAGTCAATGCTGGGAAAAGGATAAGATGTGAGTCAGTGATGGTGAGTGATGTAATAGTGTAGTATCATTATCACATATAGTTAATGCTGGGAAAAGGATAAGATGTGAGTCAGTGATGGTGAGTGATGTAATAGTGTAGTATCATTATCATATATAGTCAATGCTGGGAAAAGGATAAGATGTGAGTCAGTGATGGTGAGTGATGTAATAGTGTAGTATCATTATCATATATAGTCAATGCTGGGAAAAGGATAAGATGTGAGTCAGTGATGGTGAGTGATGTAATAGTGTAGTATCATTATCATATATAGTCAATGCTGGGAAAAGGATAAGATGTGAGTCAGTGATGGTGAGTGATGTAATAGTGTAGTATCATTATCATATATAGTCAATGCTGGGAAAAGAATAAGATGTGAGTCAGTGATGGTGAGTGATGTAATAGTGTAGTATCATTATCATATATAGTCAATGCTGGGAAAAGGATAAGATGTGAGTCAGTGATGGTGAGTGATGTAATAGTGTAGTATCATTATCATATATAGTCAATGCTGGGAAAAGGATAAGATGTGAGTCAGTGATGGTGAGTGATGTAATAGTGTAGTATCATTATCACATATAGTTAATGCTGGGAAAAGGATAAGATGTGAGTCAGTGATGGTGAGTGATGTAATAGTGTAGTATCATTATCACATATAGTTAATGCTGGGAAAAGGATAAGATGTGAGTCAGTGATGGTGAGTGATGTAATAGTGTAGTATCATTATCATATATAGTCAATGCTGGGAAAAGAATAAGATGTGAGTCAGTGATGGTGAGTGATGTAATAGTGTAGTATCATTATCACATATAGTTAATGCTGGGAAAAGGATAAGATGTGAGTCAGTGATGGTGAGTGATGTAATAGTGTAGTATCATTATCATATATAGTCAATGCTGGGAAAAGGATAAGATGTGAGTCAGTGATGGTGAGTGATGTAATAGTGTAGTATCATTATCACATATAGTTAATGCTGGGAAAAGAATAAGATGTGAGTCAGTGATGGTGAGTGATGTAATAGTGTAGTATCATTATCACATATAGTTAATGCTGGGAAAAGGATAAGATGTGAGTCAGTGATGGTGAGTGATGTAATAGTGTAGTATCATTATCATATATAGTCAATGCTGGGAAAAGGATAAGATGTGAGTCAGTGATGGTGAGTGATGTAATAGTGTAGTATCATTATCATATATAGTCAATGCTGGGAAAAGGATAAGATGTGAGTCAGTGATGGTGAGTGATGTAATAGTGTAGTATCATTATCATATATAGTCAATGCTGGGAAAAGAATAAGATGTGAGTCAGTGATGGTGAGTGATGTAATAGTGTAGTATCATTATCATATATAGTCAATGCTGGGAAAAGGATAAGATGTGAGTCAGTGATGGTGAGTGATGTAATAGTGTAGTATCATTATCATATATAGTCAATGATGGGAAAAGGATAAGATGTGAGTCAGTGATGGTGAGTGATGTAATAGTGTAGTATCATTATCATATATAGTCAATGCTGGGAAAAGGATAAGATGTGAGTCAGTGATGGTGAGTGATGTAATAGTGTAGTATCATTATCACATATAGTCAATGCTGGGAAAAGGATAAGATGTGAGTCAGTGATGGTGAGTGATGTAATAGTGTAGTATCATTATCATATATAGTCAATGCTGGGAAAAGGATAAGATGTGAGTCAGTGATGGTGAGTGATGTAATAGTGTAGTATCATTATCATATATAGTCAATGCTGGGAAAAGGATAAGATGTGAGTCAGTGATGGTGAGTGATGTAATAGTGTAGTATCATTATCACATATAGTTAATGCTGGGAAAAGGATAAGATGTGAGTCAGTGATGGTGAGTGATGTAATAGTGTAGTATCATTATCATATATAGTCAATGCTGGGAAAAGGATAAGATGTGAGTCAGTGATGGTGAGTGATGTAATAGTGTAGTATCATTATCATATATAGTCAATGCTGGGAAAAGGATAAGATGTGAGTCAGTGATGGTGAGTGATGTAATAGTGTAGTATCATTATCATATATAGTCAATGCTGGGAAAAGGATAAGATGTGAGTCAGTGATGGTGAGTGATGTAATAGTGTAGTATCATTATCATATATAGTCAATGCTGGGAAAAGAATAAGATGTGAGTCAGTGATGGTGAGTGATGTAATAGTGTAGTATCATTATCATATATAGTCAATGCTGGGAAAAGGATAAGATGTGAGTCAGTGATGGTGAGTGATGTAATAGTGTAGTATCATTATCATATATAGTCAATGCTGGGAAAAGGATAAGATGTGAGTCAGTGATGGTGAGTGATGTAATAGTGTAGTATCATTATCACATATAGTTAATGCTGGGAAAAGGATAAGATGTGAGTCAGTGATGGTGAGTGATGTAATAGTGTAGTATCATTATCACATATAGTTAATGCTGGGAAAAGGATAAGATGTGAGTCAGTGATGGTGAGTGATGTAATAGTGTAGTATCATTATCATATATAGTCAATGCTGGGAAAAGAATAAGATGTGAGTCAGTGATGGTGAGTGATGTAATAGTGTAGTATCATTATCACATATAGTTAATGCTGGGAAAAGGATAAGATGTGAGTCAGTGATGGTGAGTGATGTAATAGTGTAGTATCATTATCATATATAGTCAATGCTGGGAAAAGGATAAGATGTGAGTCAGTGATGGTGAGTGATGTAATAGTGTAGTATCATTATCACATATAGTTAATGCTGGGAAAAGGATAAGATGTGAGTCAGTGATGGTGAGTGATGTAATAGTGTAGTATCATTATCATATATAGTCAATGCTGGGAAAAGGATAAGATGTGAGTCAGTGATGGTGAGTGATGTAATAGTGTAGTATCATTATCACATATAGTCAATGCTGGGAAAAGGATAAGATGTGAGTCAGTGATGGTGAGTGATGTAATAGTGTAGTATCATTATCATATATAGTCAATGCTGGGAAAAGGATAAGATGTGAGTCAGTGATGGTGAGTGATGTAATAGTGTAGTATCATTATCACATATAGTTAATGCTGGGAAAAGGATAAGATGTGAGTCAGTGATGGTGAGTGATGTAATAGTGTAGTATCATTATCATATATAGTCAATGCTGGGAAAAGGATAAGATGTGAGTCAGTGATGGTGAGTGATGTAATAGTGTAGTATCATTATCATATATAGTCAATGCTGGGAAAAGGATAAGATGTGAGTCAGTGATGGTGAGTGATGTAATAGTGTATCATTATCACATATAGTCAATGCTGGGAAAAGGATAAGATGTGAGTCAGTGATGGTGAGTGATGTAATAGTGTAGTATCATTATCATATATAGTCAATGCTGGGAAAAGGATAAGATGTGAGTCAGTGATGGTGAGTGATGTAATAGTGTAGTATCATTATCATATATAGTCAATGCTGGGAAAAGGATAAGATGTGAGTCAGTGATGGTGAGTGATGTAATAGTGTAGTATCATTATCATATATAGTCAATGCTGGGAAAAGGATAAGATGTGAGTCAGTGATGGTGAGTGATGTAATAGTGTAGTATCATTATCATATATAGTCAATGCTGGGAAAAGGATAAGATGTGAGTCAGTGATGGTGAGTGATGTAATAGTGTAGTATCATTATCACATATAGTTAATGCTGGGAAAAGAATAAGATGTGAGTCAGTGATGGTGAGTGATGTAATAGTGTAGTATCATTATCATATATAGTCAATGCTGGGAAAAGAATAAGATGTGAGTCAGTGATGGTGAGTGATGTAATAGTGTAGTATCATTATCACATATAGTTAATGCTGGGAAAAGAATAAGATGTGAGTCAGTGATGGTGAGTGATGTAATAGTGTAGTATCATTATCATATATAGTCAATGCTGGGAAAAGAATAAGATGTGAGTCAGTGATGGTGAGTGATGTAATAGTGTAGTATCATTATCACATATAGTCAATGCTGGGAAAAGAATAAGAGATAAAAAATAAGAATAAGAAATGAGTTTAAATAATTAAACTTAAGAAGTGTATAGTGAAAATGTTATAGAACAATGTTCATAACATGTGAGATATAGACAATATATGAGGGAAATGAGTTGACACTAATTGTGAACGTGTGAAGAATGGGAAAAGTAAATACAACTAAAGAATAATAATAATAAAGCATGTGAATGATTAAACTGTGCGAGAAAATAGTTAAAATAAGGTTTATAAGTATACAATATAATTGTTAAAGTCATTCATACCATTAGGTTTAACAGAATCTAACAAGTAGATCCACTTGCACTACATCTTTAGTAGTGCGTTTTCAATATTGCCACCCCTAATTCCTAAGGATGCTTCTTGTATTACTGTATATTGTAATTCCGTGGCCATGCTATTATGGTATAATGAAAAATGTTTGGCAACTGAAGTCATTTTCTTGCCTCTGTTTTCATCTCTATTAGCATTCTTAATGTTATTGGCATGATCAAGGATCTGTGTCCTTACTTCTCTTGTCGTCATCCCAGCATAGGCCATTTTGCACGAACAATAAAGTACATATATGACACCTGTTGTTCTACAGGAGAAATAGGAAGATAATTGGTATACTCTGCCAGTTTGTTCAGTTATGGCTTTAGTTTCCCATACATATTTGCACGTGAACATGTATTACAGGGATACATTCCTGGATCACTATCTTTTTTCTTTACAGATCTAACAAAGGGACTGGATACCAGCTTATCTATTAGATTGTTGTGTCTTTTGTACCCTACTGATAGTCTCTCTCCAATTGCAGACTTTAGTGTTGTGTCATTCTGCAATATTTTCCAATGATTGTTTATGATACTGACTACTTGTGTCATCTGGGGATTGTACGTGGTTATCAATCTTGGATAAGACTCAGTCAGAGCTTTATCTTTAGGAACCAATAATTCCTCTCTTTGAATTCTTAATGCCTTGTACTTTGCTCTCTTCATCGATTTGTTGCTATACCCTCGTGTGATTAATCTCTGCATTAAAGCAATACTTTCTGTCATATATATTTCAGTATTAGAACAGTTACGGCGAAGACGTAAAAATTTGCCATAAGGTATAGCTTTTAAAGTACTGGGTGGATGGGCACTAGAGTTATGTAGGAGGGTATTGGTAGCTGTTTCATTCCTATAAATGGTGGTATTAATAAAACCATCATCATTCTTAAATATGGTCAGGTCTAAGAAACAGATTTTCTGTTGACTAGCTGAATAAGTCAATTGTATGTTCTTTTGGTTCTTATTTAATTTCTGCATAAATATTTCCAATTCAACAGATGTACCCTCCCAGATGAATAGCACGTTGTCTATATATCTTAACCACAAGGATATGTGGTCAGTATATAATTTTAATTGGTCTGAGAATACGGAGAATAGTTCCCAATCAAAAATCAATAAATTATATATTTACATTGTGGACATTTGTCCATACTTATTTCATCACTTTATATTATTACAGCGTACTTGTGGGGCAACATACAGCATACAATGACAGGTCCAAATAGTAAGACATACTAAGGCATTTCTAATGGCCATGCAGATAAGGATTGGGTTATAAAACACTATTTGCTCAGTCCTGATTTTGCTAGCAAACAAAGTTATTGGGGCATCTAATATATTAGACCGGTAGGCTGTTTTGTTTTACGAATGTAGATGTATAACCGTTTCTTAGTTACGGTATTCTCTTTTAATTTAGCTTTTTCAGTTAGCCTGTTGGGGCTTCCTTAGTGCCGCCTGGCGCATGCGCAGTTGCGCTTGGCAGACGCTTCCGGAAGTAACGGCAGGCAGATTTGGACGTTTGCACACGGTAAGAGGGTTTATATTGGTGTATGTGTGATATTGTTTTTTATGTTTGACAAAGGGGGAGGCCCCGAAACATTACAGCTGATTAAATACCATTGAGGTGTTTATGTCAAGTCCTACGAGTGCGGTCATAGTTATTTTTGCTTTTGCATATATATATATATAAATACACACACACGTTTATGTATGTGTATGTGCATGTATGTATATATATATATTATAAAAATGGATGCTCCTACATCGATCAGTTGCACATAAATCTCCAATATACAATTAAATAGAAAAGTGAAAAAAATAAAAACATTGAAACATAAATTGTAGTAGAAATATAGTTTATTGAATAAATTACAAACATTCTATTTCTAAAGTACACACGTCCTCAGCAAAACCATAACACTCTACTTGGCGATAACCAACATATATGTCTCTCTCTTGTAACTCATTCACAGGACATACGTTTATTATTTACCCCCTTTGCATGTAAGACTTTGCCTGGGGAAGGTTTAGCTTTCAAAAGGCAGTAGGGTGCTTGTAAAGGATTTTGCACAGATAAAAATACCGTACATGCAAAGGTGGAAATAACAAATGGAAAATATCTCCATGAAATGAGTTTTAATTATTTTTTACATACAGATATGCAACAGGGTTAGCCTTGAAAAAATTCAACATTATAAAAGCAAGTAAGGTGCTTTCTAACATCATCTTTTTAATGGTGCAAAATGACATGCTGGGTAACAAAGGATTGTAATATACAAAAGAAAAGTACAAATGTATGTAGCAGGGTTAGCCTTAAAAAGAGACTAGAGTGTTTTTGTAGGCACGATAAGTAACATTTCTCGTATTTCAAGATCCAAATTGCCTGCAGAGTATCAGTGAAAGACTTTATGAAAAATAAATGTTAAAAAGAGAAGTAGCAGGGTTAGCCTATAAAGTAAAAATAAATTGCTAATTATAAGAGCAAGTAGGGTGCTTTCTAAGGTATAAAAAATATAAATTCCATTATTGCCTGCAGAGGATCAATGGAAGACAATATAAAATATACATTTATAAATAGATATGTAGCATGGGTAGCCTATAATTTAAAAATATGGATGATAATTATAAAATAAGTAATTGTAAGTGCAAAATTACACAGACTTACTATAAAATGGGAACATTATAATTTAAAAAAAATAAAATTATTTTTTAATAGTGAAAATGTTCATGCAAGGGGAGCAAAATAAATATTTATGCTGCAATTATGTGGGTGCACTAAAATATATTAGACAGAGAAGCACTATAATGTGGCACCGATCCAACTGACATGAAAGGGAACAGCTCCTGCTCTAAATGCTGTTCAGCAGAGCTGCTCCCTTTCATGCTGTGCCTGCTTGTAATTTATAAAGACAATGGTGCACGTCTGAGGGGGAGTCTCGTGCACGTGCAAGGGGGGTAACGTGCATGTGCAATGGTTCACGTGCACACTCACATGCACACACAATGGGGGGAAAATGCAAATAGGCTAATCTTGGATTGGAAGATAAAATTTGTCACTCGCAGTGAGCCCATCCTCCTCTAGGTGTGGCACAAGCCTCAGAACAATTGGTAAAACAGACAGGAGAAAAGTAAGTTTTATAATCATTTTACCAAGTTTTTATGTTGAATGCTCATATACATTATAAACTTAATCCTCTATGTGGCTGTATATTTATGTTGGTTTTGTATTTTGTGCTGTGCTGATTGGTCCTTTAAGTATTAATAAATTTGGTTTAAAAGTTGCACCAAACACTTCACATTGAAGATGAACACATTTATTTAAAGGGACAGTCAAGTCCAAAAAAACTTTCATGATTCAAATAGGGCATGTAATTTTAAACAACTTTCCAATTTACTTTTTATCACTAATTTTGCTTTGTTTTCTTGGTATTCTTAGTTGAAAGTTTAACCTAAAAGGTTCATATGCTAATTTCTTAGACCTTGAAGGCCACCTCTAACATGAAAGCATTTTGACAGTTTTTCACCACTAGAGGGCATTAGTTCATGTGTTTCACATAGATAACATTGAGCTAACGCACGTTAATTTACCGAGGAGTGAGCACTGATTGGCTAAAATGCAAGTCTGTCAAATGAACTGAAATAAGGGGGCAGTCTGCAGATTCTTAGATACAAGGTAATTTACAGAGATAAAACGTGTATTATAATAACTGTGTTTTGTTATGCAAAACTGGGGAATGGGTAATAAAGGTATTATCTATCTTTTTAAACAACAACATTTCTGGTGTTGACTGTCCCTTTAAGTATATTTTCTGATATTGCAGAACTCAGAGTGCTGAATATAAGTATCCTCTGTAGTAGACTTTACCTACTAACATAGATATCATTTTTTGTTTTGATACATAGCACTTTAGATACATAATAGGCATATAACAAATTATTTTAGAAAATATTGAAGGTTCTGAAAATAAATTATGTAGTGCCATTGTTATTTTTCTTTAGAAATAAACTTTACTTTGGGTCTCTAGACAAAACAGATATATTTTTGTGAGCACATAAAGACACATTCCTTAACAAAACTACATGTGTTGTGCTTTTTACTTTTAAAAAAAATATTTGGGGTCTTGTGAAAAGTGATTCTCTTTCAAATAAGGGACCTTTGTGATCTTTGGCTAGTAAAGAAGCTGAAATTGATGGGTTTGACCACCCTCCCCCCATCCAGCTGAATTCACTACCAGTCACTCCCTGGTTCTGACCCTACTGTGATGTCACCATGCGAATGTGTGTGATGTCACTGGCACTACCGTGTAGCCTTCGGAGCACTACCCCCTATACCAGCACCAATCAGTCTGTAGTGTGCGGGATCACAGAAAACTGCCTCATATTAGTGATCCCCCCTTAATGACACAATGGGACACCATACGCACAAAGGCGTAACTAGAAACTACAGGGCCCTGGTGCAAGAATCCAAGAAGGCCCCCCCCCCCCCTAAATAAAATGTGAATTTTCTAAACTGCTTGTTACTCCCAATAACAAAATAATTAAAGGTAATTTAATTCCCTATTGTGGAAAGCGCATAAAACACATAACGGTACATGTCTTGAAGCAGCAGGATTATGTTCAACCTAGGAGTATCTTTTAACTTAGCATGTATGTGTTGTGTCTGTTTGATATACAATTTAAATAAAGTAATTTGAGTGAATGAAGTATTTATGAATTTTTTTTATTATTTCTTAATGCACTAGATTTTGCTACCAGGGCTGTAATGGAAATAAAAAGCAGCCCTGGAAACATTGAAGACCAGCCTTATATTCTTACGAGTCTGTAGAATGCAAACTTCACATTTTGCTGACGATGGTTAGGCTTTAAAGGATTATGCTAGTTAACATAATTGATTTCAAAATCATGATACGCAGGAACTCATGATCTCAAATACTGGATTGGGAGTAACTGGGATTTTACCAGTACCGCTTGAATAAATCTAAGGAATATTATAAAGCTATTGTAATATAAAAATATATAACACAATATTAACACAACAAAGTGTAACATATAAGTACACCAACCTGCATTACACACGTACACCAAAGTAAAACACATAGAAATACAACATACACTCCCATAGACAGGAGAGGAAAAGCTAGGGGTTTGCAGCACTCACCCTCATTCAATTTTAGGAAATTACGCTAAAACATAACCTTTACGCACGGTGACATACACACACTCGTGTGAGATATACCTTAATAAACACACAAGAATTTGACACTAATATATATGCATCAGTAACACTATGATTTAAGCAGGGAAGTATAAGACCATAATAACCAGCAGCAGCATTACACCAGCAGGAGTGTACATAGAAAACATTTCTTCTTTTAATGCAAAAAGGTAGAAAAATAAATCATGACCTTTTGCTTTAAAAGAAGTGAGTTTGCCTAAGAGTTTTTCTGCTGGATTTGTAAGTTGCTCCATTTGTAGGAGCCTGTGGCAGGGACTCTTTCAATGTGCACACTTTACAGACTGAGTACTGGTATAATATTACAACTAGTACATACAAAGCAATGTGAAATCCATGTGTGTGTGTATATATATATATATACACACACACTAACTATATATATATATATATATATATATATATATATATATATATATATATATATATATATATATATGTATATACATACACACACACACTACATATACAGTATATATATATATATATATATATACACACACTACATGCTGTACCATGTAAAAATACAGGGTTGCACACTATATACAACTTGGAGTGTGACTATAACTTCATATACAGTCAGACACACTGGTATGGCACTACACACAGCACTATATATACAGCAGACCTGTGACTACAAACAATTGTATTACATGACATACAGCACTGTAGTATAACTGGGGATATACTATTAGTGTGACTACACACACACAACAGAATACCATGCATGAGCCCTCAGCCTGACTCTGAGACTGTCTGAGGCACTAAGCACCGTCCGTGGCCGGGCCCCACTAAATCTGACTCTGCTGAGTTGCTCACCTCACCTGACTGTGCCCCAGGCCCCCCCCACTCAGCCTCACCAGCCCTCCGAGTCCCAGTCCTCAGCCTCACCATGCCCCCACGCCCCTCCCCAGTCTGACTAGTCTGAGCTTACCTTCTCTGTTCTCCGACTCCGACCGGCGACCTCGCTCCGCCTCCACTCACTCAGAGTCAGACAGACTCAAGCGGCTGTAAAGTGACACTGACTGTCACCGCTGCCACCAGTGACCAGCCTGTCACCGCGCGCTAGCCAGGCCCAGCAGACTACAGAGACCACTCACGTCGTCACACTCCTGTCTCCTGCTGCTACTGACTAGGCTGCACAGCACTGCACGTGCAGTCACAAGACAATTGTTGAGCTACACATGCGCGGTGCTGCAGCCAGTCAGTGAGTCAGGAGGAGAGAAAGTTACTTCCGAACTTCCGGGCAGCCAGCGGCATAGCAGCCAGAGACGACACAACAAAAGTGCAACAATCTGGCATGCCGGCTGCTGCCCTGCAAATTGCAAATGATTAAATCTTAAATGAAATAAATAAATATAAATAATATGTGAAGGTTCAGGTTGGGGAGAAAAAAAAAAATAATAATAATTAAAAAAAGAAAAAACAACTATCTGCCTTGGGCCCCCCCTTGTGTGAGAGACCTGCTGGGCCCAGTCGCAATGGCGACCTTTGCACCACTGTTAGTTACGCCCCTGCATACGCACACAGGCAGCAATACACATAATGATATGTTGTCATCCTGCAAATTGAAGGGGTTAATCTATGAAATTTGAGCAATTAATAATATGATAATCAGAAAGTTAATTTATCTTTGTAATTACGTGTTTGTACCTTTAAGAAATATTAATATACCAATCTGTTTATTGCAAGTCATGAAATTATTAGTGATGTGAAAACAATTTGCATTAAATCACATTAAGTGTCATCAGAATTGAAAGAACGTTCTATTATAAAAATAATTCTGTTTTAGCATCTTATTGTGAAACAAATTCCTTTCTTTTAAATTGCATTTAACCCTTGCTAGTGGGTAAAATACATAAACAAAGTTGTACTCCTAATATTTCATGTGATGTCATCAGATACACAAATTACTGAGCACTACAGAACATTTATCAGTTTACAAACCTGCCCTGGTCACTACAGTCTGGGACATAAAGAGTTAACAGGCAGAGCACATACAGTTACGTAACTTCCACGCCCTTGTGCTGAATAGGAAGATAATGTAAGTTTCGTTTCCTGCTGCTGAATACAAGAATGGCGACTGCTGATCTGAGAGAGGAGCTAACCTGCCCCATCTGCCTGAGCATTTATACAGATCCTGTAAATCTCAGCTGTGGCCATAACTTCTGCCTGGGCTGTATTGAGAGTGTGCTGGGTACCCAGGAGGGGTCTGGGGTTTATACCTGTCCTGAGTGTAGAAAGGGATTCAGTAACCGACCTGAGCTGCAGAGGAACATAGCGCTGTGTAATGTAGTGAAGCATTTACAGATTACTCAGCCAGAGCAAATAGACACTGGGGTCTTCTGCACTTACTGTGTTCACTCTCCTGTACCTGCTGCTAAATCATGTCTGCTGTGTGAGGCTTCTCTGTGTGATACCCACCTGAGGGTACACAGCAAGTCTGAGGAACACGTCTTAACTGAACCCACCACTTCCTGGGGTAACAGAAAATGCTACAAACACAAGAAGCTCCTGGAATATTACTGCACTAAGGATGCTGCCTGTATCTGTGCGTTCTGCTCCCTGGCCGGAGAGCACAGGGGACACCAGGTGGAGCTGCTGAATGAGGCTTCTGAGAAGAAGAAAAAGAAACTGAGAGATGTTCTGCAGAAACTGACCACAAAGAGAGAGAAGACTGAGAAAAGAGTCCAGAGTCTGCAGGAGCACAGGAGAGGGGTGCAAGAGAAAGCAGCTGGTGTAACAGAGCGACTCACTGCCCTGATTAGGGACATCAGGAAACAGCTGGAAGACCTAGAGAAGCAAGTCCTGAGTGACATCACCCGGCAGCAGGAACAGGTTTTACTCACAATCTCTGATCTGATTCAGCAGCTGGAAAAAGAGAAGGACGAGCTGACCAGGAAGACGAGTCACATTGAGGAGCTGTGCAACATGACTGACCCATTAACTGTCCTACAAGAACTGGAATCACACAGAGGTGACTTTTGTGGTGCTGAGAAGGGAGATAATGAGGTCACACAGAGAGGTGATAAACAGGTCCCTGCTGGGGGGGATTTAGATGGGGGTCTGATCTCAGTGACCTTATACAGAGGTTTAGCTGATATTGTGACTGATGTAAAGAGAGAGATCTATATGCAGGTGACATCAGACATATTACTGGATATAAACACAGCTAGTAATAAAGTTATTGTATCAGGTGATCTGAAAACTGCATCCTGGTCAGATATAAACCAGCAGCGACCAGGAACACCAGAGAGATTTAAAAATTATTCTCAGGTATTAGGCACCAGGAACTTTTCATCAGGACGACATTACTGGGAAGTGCAGATCAGTAAGTCAGGGATCTGGTGTGTAGGGGTTTGTTATACCAGTATGGGGAGGGGAGGAGGTCAGTCTGTGATAGGAGAGAATAACAAGTCCTGGTGTTTGTATAGTGATTATAAATATCTTTACATGACACATAACACAATACGCATCTCATTACGCCCCCTTCTATCATGTGACACAGTAGGAATACTGCTGGACTATGAGGCTGGGCGTCTGACCTTTTATGAGCTGTGTGACCCGATCAGACACTTACACACCGTCACTGTCACCTTCACTGAGCCTCTTCATGCTGCATTTAGGGTATGGGGTGATGGTGCCTGGGTGAGAATCCTGCGTTAGATACATTGTCACATAATAATAATGCTGCATTCTGTGTATATAAAGATGGTACCTGGGTGAGAATCCTGCACTAGATACAATGTCACATAATAATGCTGCATTCTGTGTATATAAAGATGGTGTCTGTGTGAGAATCCTGCGCTAGATAAACTGTCACATAATAATAAAACTGCATTCTGTGTATATAAAGATGGTACCTGTGTGAGAATCCTGTGCTAGATACACTGTCACATAATAATAATGCTGCATTCTGTGTATATAAAGATGGTGCCTGTGTGAGAATCCTGCGCTAGATACACTGTCACATAATAATAATGCTGCATTCTGTGTATATAAAGATGGTGCCTGGGTGAGAATCCTGCACTAGATACACTATCAAATAATAATAATGCTGCTGCCTGTGTATATAAAGATGGTGCCTGTGTGAGAATCCTGCACTAGATACACTGTCACATAATAATAATGCTGCATTCTGTGTATATAAAGGTGGTGCCTGGGTGAGAATCCTGCGCTAGATACACTGTCACATAATAATAATGCTGCATTCTGTGTATATAAAGATGGTGCCTGGGTTAGAATCCTGCACTAGATACACTGTCACATAATAATAATGCTGCATTCTGTGTATATAAAGATGGTGCCTGTGTGAGAGTCCTGCACTAGATACACTGTCACATAATAATAATGCTGCATTCTGTGTATATAAAGATGGTGCCTGTGTGAGAATCCTGCACTAGATACACTGTCACATAATAATAATGCTGCATTCTGTGTATATAAAGATGGTGCCTGTGTGAGAATCCTGCACTAGATACACTGTCACATAATAATAATGCTGCATTCTGTGTATATAAAGATGGTGCCTGTGTGAGAGTCCTGCACTAGATACACTGTCACATAATAATAATGCTGCATTCTGTGTATATAAAGATGGTGCCTGTGTGAGAGTCCTGCACTAGATACACTGTCACATAATAATAATGCTGCATTCTGTGTATATAAAGATGGTGCCTGTGTGAGAATCCTACACTAGATACACTGTCACGTAATAATAATGCTGCATTCTGTGTATATTAAGATAGTGCCTGTGTGAGAATCCTGCACTAGATACACTGTCACAACATAATAATAATCTGCATTCTGTGTATATAAAGATGGTGCCTGGGTGAGAATCCTACGCTAGATACACTGAAAATAATGCTGCATTCTGTGTATATAAAGATGGTGCCTGGGTAAGAATCCTGCACTAGATACACTGTCACATAATAATAATGCTGCATTCTGTGTATATAAAGATGGTGCCTGTGTGAGAATCCTGCGCTAGATACACTGTCACATAATAATAATGCTGCATTCTGTGTATATAAAGATGGTGCCTGTGTGAGAATCCTGACTAGATACAATGTCACATAATAATAATGCTGCATTCTGTGTATATAAAGATGGTGCCTGGGTGAGAATCCTGCGCTAGATACACTGTCACATAATAATAATGCTGCATTCTGTGTATATAAAGATGGTGCCTGTGTGAGAATCCTGCACTAGATACACTGTCACATAATAATAATGCTGCATTCTGTGTATATAAAGATGGTGCCTGTGTGAGAATCCTGCACTAGATACCCTGACACATAATAATAAAGCTGCATTCTGTGTATATAAAGATGGTGCCTATGTGAGAATCCTGCGCTAGATACACTGTCACATAATAATAATGCTGCATTCTGTGTATATAAAGATGGTGCCTGTGTGAGAATCCTGCACTAGATACCCTTCACATAATAATAAAGCTGCATTCTGTGTATATAAAGATGGTGCCTGTGTGAGAATCCTGCACTAGATACACTGTCACATAATAATAATGCTGCATTCTGTGTATATAAAGATGGTGCCTGGGTGAGAATCCTACGCTAGATACACTGAAAATAATGCTGCATTCTGTGTATATAAAGATGGTGGCTGGGTAAGAATCCTGCACTAGATACACTGTCACATAATAATAATGCTGCATTCTGTGTATATAAAGATGGTGCCTGTGTGAGAATCCTGCGCTAGATACACTGTCACATAATAATAATGCTGCATTCTGTGTATATAAAGATGGTGCCTGGGTTAGAATCCTGCACTAGATACACTGATAATAATAATAATGCTGCATTCTGTGTATATAAAGATGGTGCCTGTGTGAGAATCCTGCGCTAGATACACTGTCACATAATAATAATGCTGCATTCTGTGTATATAAAGATGGTGCCTGTGTGAGAATCCTGCACTAGATACACTGTCACATAATAATAATGCTGCATTCTGTGTATATAAAGATGGTGCCTGTGTGAGAATCCTGCACTAGATACCCTGTCACATAATAATAAAGCTGCATTCTGTGTATATAAAGATGGTGCCTGAGTAAGAATCCTGCACTAGATACACTGTCACATAATAATAATGCTGCATTCTGTGTATATAAAGATGGTGCCTGTGTGAGAATCCTGCGCTAGATACACTGTCACATAATAATAATGCTGCATTCTGTGTATATAAAGATGGTGCCTGGGTTAGAATCCTGCACTAGATACACTGATAATAATAATAATGCTGCATTCTGTGTATATAAAGATGGTGCCTGTGTGAGAATCCTGCGCTAGATACACTGTCACATAATAATAATGCTGCATTCTGTATATATAAAGATGGTGCCTGGGTGAGAATCCTGTGCTAGATACACTGTCACATAATAATAATGCTGCATTCTGTATATATAAAGATGGTGCCTGGGTGAGAATCCTGCACTAGATACACTGTCACATAATAATAATGCTGCATTCTGTGTATATAAAAATGGTGCCTGTGTGAGAATCCTGACTAGATACAATGTCACATAATAATAATGCTGCATTCTGTGTATATAAAGATGGTGCCTGGGTGAGAATCCTGCGCTAGATACACTGTCACATAATAATAATGCTGCATTCTGTGTATATAAAGATGGTGCCTGTGTGAGAATCCTGCACTAGATACACTGTCACATAATAATAATGCTGCATTCTGTGTATATAAAGATGGTGCCTGTGTGAGAATCCTTCACTAGATACCCTGTCACATAATAATAAAGCTGCATTCTGTGTATATAAAGATGGTGCCTATGTGAGAATCCTGCGCTAGATACACTGTCACATAATAATAATGCTGCATTCTGTGTATATAAAGATGGTGCCTGTGTGAGAATCCTGCACTAGATACCCTGTCACATAATAATAAAGCTGCATTCTGTGTATATAAAGATGGTGCCTGTGTGAGAATCCTGCACTAGATACACTGTCACATAATAATAATGCTGCATTCTGTGTATATAAAGATGGTGCCTGGGTGAGAATCCTACGCTAGATACACTGAAAATAATGCTGCATTCTGTGTATATAAAGATGGTGCCTGGGTAAGAATCCTGCACTAGATACACTGTCACATAATAATAATGCTGCATTCTGTGTATATAAAGATGGTGCCTGTGTGAGAATCCTGCGCTAGATACACTGTCACATAATAATAATGCTGCATTCTGTGTATATAAAGATGGTGCCTGGGTTAGAAGCCTGCACTAGATATACTGATAATAATAATAATGCTGCATTCTGTGTATATAAAGATGGTGCCTGTGTGAGAATCCTGCGCTAGATACACTGTCACATAATAATAATGCTGCATTCTGTGTATATAAAGATGGTGCCTGTGTGAGAATCCTGACTAGATACAATGTCACATAATAATAATGCTGCATTCTGTGTATATAAAGATGGTGCCTGGGTGAGAATCCTGCGCTAGATACACTGTCACATAATAATAATGCTGCATTCTGTGTATATAAAGATGGTGCCTGTGTGAGAATCCTGCACTAGATACACTGTCACATAATAATAATGCTGCATTCTGTGTATATAAAGATGGTGCCTGTGTGAGAATCCTGCACTAGATACCCTGTCACATAATAATAAAGCTGCATTCTGTGTATATAAAGATGGTGCCTATGTGAGAATCCTGCGCTAGATACACTGTCACATAATAATAATGCTGCATTCTGTGTATATAAAGATGGTGCCTGTGTGAGAATCCTGCACTAGATACCCTGTCACATAATAATAAAGCTGCATTCTGTGTATATAAAGATGGTGCCTGTGTGAGAATCCTACGCTAGATACACTGAAAATAATGCTGCATTCTGTGTATATAAAGATGGTGCCTGGGTAAGAATCCTGCACTAGATACACTGTCACATAATAATAATGCTGCATTCTGTGTATATAAAGATGGTGCCTGTGTGAGAATCATGCGCTAGATACACTGTCACATAATAATAATGCTGCATTCTGTGTATATAAAGATGGTACCTGTGTGAGAATCCTGCACTAGATACACTGTCACATAATAATAATGCTGCATTCTGTGTATATAAAGATGGTGCCTGTGTGAGAATCCTGCACTAGATACACTGTCACATAATAATAATGCTGCATTCTGTGTATATAAAGATGGTGCCTGGGTGAGAATCCTGCACTAGATACACTGTCACATAATAATAATGCTGCATTCTGTGTATATAAAGATGGTGCCTGGGTGAGAATCCTGCGCTAGATACACTGTCACATAATAATAATGCTGCATTCTGTGTATATAAAGATGGTGCCTGTGAGTGTGAGAATCCTGCACTAGATACACTGTCACATAATAATAATGCTGCACTCTGTGTATATAAAGATGGTGCCTGTGTGAGAATCCTGTGCTAGATACACTGTCACATAATAATAATGCTGCATTCTGTGTATATAAAGATGGTGCCTGTGTGAGAATCCTGCACTAGATACACTGTCACATAATAATAATGCTGCATTCTGTGTATATAAAGATGGTACCTGTGTGAGAATCCTGCACTAGATACACTGTCACATAATAATAATGCTGCATTCTGTGTATATAAAGATGGTGCCTGTGTGAGAATCCTGCACTAGATACACTGTCACATAATAATAATGCTGCATTCTGTGTATATAAAGATGGTGCCTGGGTGAGAATCCTGCACTAGATACACTGTCACATAATAATAATGCTGCATTCTGTGTATATAAAGATGGTACCTGTGTGAGAATCCTGCACTAGATACACTGTCACATAATAATAATGCTGTATTCTGTGTATATAAAGATGGTGCCTGGGTGAGAATCCTGCGCTAGATACACTGTCACATAATAATAATGCTGCATTCTGTGTATATAAAGATGGTGCCTGGGTGAGAATCCTGCGCTAGATACACTGTCACATAATAATAATGCTGCATTCTGTGTATATAAAGATGGTGCCTGGGTGAGAATCCTGCGCTAGATACACTGTCACATAATAATAATGCTGCATTCTGTGTATATAAAGATGGTGCCTGGGTGAGAATCCTGCACTAGATACACTGATAATAATAATAATGCTGCATTCTGTGTATATAAAGATGGTACCTGGGTGAGAATCCTGCACTAGATACACTGTCACATAATAATAATGCTGCATTCTGTATATATAAAGATGGTGCCTGTGTGAGAATCCTGCGCTAGATACACTGTCACATAATAATAATGCTGCATTCTGTGTATATAAAGATGCTACCTGTGTGAGAGTCCTGCACTAGATACACTGTCACATAATAATAATGCTGCATTCTGTGTATATAAAGATGGTGCCTGTGTGAGAATCCTGCACTAGATACACTGTCACATAATAATAATGCTGCATTCTGTGTATATAAAGATGGTGCCTGGGTTAGAATCCTGCACTAGATACACTGTCACATAATAATAATGCTACATTCTGTGTATATAAAGATGGTGCCTGGGTGAGAATACTGCACTAGATACACTGTCACATAATAATAATGCTGCATTCTGTGTATATAAAGATGGTGCCTGGGTGAGAATCCTGCACTAGATACACTGTCACATAATAATAATGCTGCATTCTGTGTATATAAAGGTGGTGCCTGTGTGAGAATCCTGCACTAGATACACTGTCACATAATAATACTGCTGCATTCTGTGTATATAAAGATGGTACCTGTGTGAGAATCCTGCGCTAGATACACTGTCACATAATAATAATGCTGCATTCTGTGTATATAAAGATGGTGCCTGTGTGAGAATCCTGCACTAGATACACTGTCACATAATAATAATGCTGCATTCTGTGCATATAAAGATGGTGCCTGTGTGAGAATCCTGCACTAGATACACTGTCATATAATAATGCTGCATTCTGTGTATATAAAGATGGTGCCTGTGTGAGAATCCTGCACTAGATACACTGTCACATAATAATAATGCTGCATTCTGTGTATATAAAGATGGTGTCTGTGTGAGAATCCTGCACTAGATACACTGATAATAATAATAATGCTGCATTCTGTGTATATAAAGATGGTACCTGGGTGAGAATCCTGCGCTAGATACACTGTCACATAATAATAATGCTGCATTCTGTGTATATAAAGATGGTGCCTGTGTGAGAATCCTGCACTAGATACACTGTCACATAATAATAATGCTGCATTCTGTATATATAAAGATGGTGCCTGTGTGAGAATCCTGCACTAGATACACAGTCACATAATAATAATGCTGCATTCTGTATATATAAAGATGGTGCCTGTGTGAGAATCCTGCACTAGATACACTGTCACATAATAATAATGCTGCTGCCTGTGAGCCAGTGATGTCTGTGTATTGTGCACATTGTATATGAACTGGGGATGAAATAAAATAAGATATTTGTGCATGAAAGTCTGGTCTCCTCTTGTTACTATAAGCAGGTGTAGGCAGGGGGCCATCAGGGGAAGGGGTCCACTCCCACCTGACTGGTATTTTACTGATAGCTGCTAGTTCCCATCCCTCTAAAGGACCTTCTGACATCACAGCTGTCACATGACTACACTGATCACATGGTACAGAGAGATGAGGAAGCAGAAGGGTGGGAGATTCAAAATCAAATCAATCGGAAACTGCTGATTTACTTCTGCAGCTGTGTGTTTTGTATTGTGTACTGTCTATTGTATGTTATGTACTGTGTGTTATGTATTGTGTACTGTGTGTTATGTACTGTCTATTGTATGTTATGTACTGTGTGTTATGTATTGTGTACTGTGTATTGTATACTGTGTATTATGTACTGTGTATTGTGTGCTATGTACTGTGTGTTATGTATTGTGTACTGTGTGTTGTGTGCTATGTACTGTGTATTGTATACTGTCTGTTATGTACTGTGTGTTATGTACTGTGTGCTGTGTACTGTGTGTTATGTACTGTGTATTGTGTGTTATGTACTGTCTATTGTATGTTATGTACTGTCTATTGTATGTTATGTACTGTGTATTCTGTGTTATGTTCTGTGTATTGTGTACTGTGTGTTATGTATTGTGTACTGTATGTTATGTACTGTGTATTGTGTACTGTGTATTGTGTGCTATGTACTGTGTATTGTATACTGTGTGTTGTGTACTGTGTACTGTTTATTGCGTACTGTGTGCTATGTACTGTGTATTGCATACTGTTTATTGTGTACTGTGTGCTATGTACTGTGTATTGCATACTGTTTATTGCGTACTGTGTGTTATGTACTGTGTATTGTGTATGTACTGTCTATTGTATGTTATGTACTGTGTGTTATGTATTGTGTACTGAGTGTTGTGTGCTATGTACTGTGTATTATGTACTGTGTATTGTGTGCTATGTACTGTGTATTGTGTGTTATGTACTGTGTATTGTGTGTTATGTACTGTCTATTGTATGTTATGTACTGTCTATTGTATGTTATGTACTGCGTATTCTGTGTTATGTACTGTGTATTGTGTACTGTATGTTATGTACTGTCTATTGTATGTTATGTACTGTGTATTCTGTGTTATGTACTGTGTATTGTGTACTGTGTGTTATGTATTGTGTACTGTGTGTTATGTACTGTGTATTGTGTGCTATGTACTGTATACTGTGTATTGTGTACTTTGTACTTTGTATTATGTACCGTGTATTGTACTGTTTATTGCGTACTGTGTGCTATGTACTGTGTATTGCATACTGTTTATTGCGTACTGTGTGTTATGTACTGTGCATTGTGTACTGTGTGTTATGTACTAAGTGCTATGTACTGTGTATTATGTACTGTTATATTGTGTGCTATGTACTTTGTATTGTGTATTGCGTACTGTTATTTTGTGTGTACTGTGTGTTATTTACTGTGTATTGTGTACTGTGTGTTATCTACTGTGTATTGTATACTGTGTGTTATTTACTGTATATTGTGTACTGTGTGTTATGAATTGTGTACTGTGTGTTATCTACTGTGTATTGTGTACTGTGTGTTATTTACTGTGTATGTTGTTATATTTACTGTATATTGTGTACTGTGTGTTATGTATTGTGTACTGCAGTTAGGGTAATGGGGATAAGGGCAGGTGCAGCTAGGGTAATAGGGGATAAGGGTAGGTGCAGTTAGAGTAATAGGGGATAAGGGTAGGTGCAGTTAGAGTAATAGGGGATAAGGGTAGGTGCAGTTAGAGTAATAGGGGATAATACTGAGAGTCTGTAGGAGGAGGGGGAGGACAACAGTATCAATGGCAGCTGAGAGATGAAGTAAGATGAGTATAGAGTAGCGGACATTACTTTTAGCAACCTTGGTGAGTTTCAGTTGAGTGTTGGGGTGTAAGTCAGATTGCAGGGGGTCAGCCAAGAAGCTGGAGGACAGGAAGAGGGTTAGGGGGTCATAAACTAGATATTCCAGGAGTTTTGATGTTAGTGGAAGCAGTGATATGGGGAGGTAGTTTGCCGGAGAAAAAGGCTCAAGTGAGGGTAATAGGGGATAAGGGCAGGTGCAGTGAGGGTAATAGGGGATAAGGGCAGGTGCAGTGAGGGTAATAGGGGGTAAGGGCAGGTGCAGTGAGGGTTAATAGGGGATAAGGGGGTTAATAATGGATAAGTGCTGGTGCAGATAGGGTTAATAGGGGATAAGGGGGTTAATAGGGGATAAGGTCTGGTGCAGATAGGGTTAATAGGGGATAAGGGCAGGTGCAGTTAGGGTTAATAGGGGATAAGGGCGGGTGCAGTTAGGGTTAATAGGGGATAAAGGCTGGTGCAGTTAGGGTAATAGGGGATAAGGGCATGTGCAGTTAGGGTAATAAGGGTAAGGGCTGGTGCAGTTTGGGTAATAGGGGATAAGGGCAGGTGCAGTTAGGGTTAATAGGGGATAAGGGCAGGTGCAGTTAGGGTTAATAGGGGATAAAGGCTGGCGCAGTTAGGGTAATAGGGGATAAGGGCATGTGTAGTTAGGGTAATAAGGGTAAGGGCTGGTGCAGTTTGGGTAATAGGGGATAAGGGCTGGTGCAGATAAGGTTAATAGGGGATAAGGGCTAGTGCATATAGGGTTAATAGGGGATAAGGGCATGTGCAGTTAGGGTAATAGGGGATAAGGGCATGTGCAGTTAGGGTAATAAGGGTAAGGGCTGGTGCAGTTTGGGTAATAGGGGATAATACTGAGAGTCTGTAGGAGGAGGGGGTGGGCAAAATTAATTAAAATTAAAATTTCATGCTCTATCTGAATCACAAAAGAAAAAAATTGGGTTCAGTGTCCCTTTAAGGGGGGTCAAAAGAGCGGGCTGATTTATGAGGATACTTATATACCAAAAACCGATGATGTTACAGACGTGAAAATTGGTTTTAGATTTTCCTTTAAAAATAAAGAAATACGTGTTTTAAGATTTCCCAAAAATCCACTTAAGGGGGGTCAAAAGGAGGGGGGAGATGTGAAAATTGGTATTTAGATTACGAGAACTAACGAAAACTCAAGAAGTTCATGTCAGCGAGGGTGCAACCCGAACAGGCACACACGTGAGTGCACATGTCGTTGCGAGTGGTCAGGTTTTTCGCTATTTTTTACAAATCACAAAATCCACGTGAGCGAAGCCATGGGCAACAGCTACTATCTAATATAGAGGTAACAGATTAAGCTTATATCTAATACAGAAGTGTCAGTTTATGGTGATGTGCAATATGAAGGTAACAGCTTATGAAGGTGTCTAATAGATGGGTAACATTCTATGATTATACCTAATAGAGGTAACTACTGTTGACTACATGTAATACATAGGTAACAATTTGTGGCTATATCTAATATAGAGTTAACTTCTTATAGATATGTCTGTCTGTACAGTATGTGTGTGTATTTACATTATTTACTAAGCGCCAAGAAATTCCCCAGCACTGGCCATGGGTACAACTGATACAGCAATACAATTCATGTAAGCGACAAGACAAGAGGTGATGTTAGAAGATACAAGGAGCAGGTCATTGTTGGACCTTAGGGGGTAGGCTGGAGTATACAGTATATGTTAACCTCTTAATGACAACTGACGTACCAGGTACGTCATGCAAAAACGAACAGTTAATGACAATAGACGTACCAGGTATGTCAGTTGCAGGACCATCTTTAACACAGGGCAAAAGGGGCAGCTGCCCTGGGCCCAGTCTCTGTTGAGGGGCCCAAGAGTCCCAGACTGCTGATGTGACATGGGGAACACACACATTCAGTCCTAATACTGTCACAGTCAAAAGTACTCTGCTTATATTTTTTTTAAAAACTGTGCCAGACTGTGCCGGTGTCATGTGACATGCCAAGCTAGTGCCATGTGCTGTTTTAGATCTGCACTGTGCAGCACTGAATGCAAAGCCCTAACTCGGCATCCAGCTATTTCCCACTGCATCAGAAAAGGTCCTACTGGGGTTACCACTGTTACCAGGTAACTGCTCTGGTGGTGGGGATTGTTTCTGGGTAGGGCTGACTGTAGGCGCATGCAGCTGGAGCGGCAGGCACGTGAGGATTTGAGCATCTGTGCAGCTGCATACACTGCTCTCTTCAGTCTTGAGGCTGTGTGACTCATCTTACACTGTATCCATGCAGCCTTGGACAGACAGCATCCAGTCTACTGGTCCCCTTAGCCCTGCTCTTTTTGCTGTGGCCCTAAGATCAACTAACTGAAGTTTGTTAGGGGAATAGTGCTTTGTAGGAAGGTGTCAGTGGGAAGAATAAGTGAGTGCACACACGCCCCTCCCCATGCAGCATTATCTAGTTCAGGGTGAGTGGGAACTTGTTCCTAGCAAAGAAGCGACATGTGCTGGTGTGGCTGATGTATAGCGTCATGCTGATACTTCACACATTAATGTAAGGTTTATTTTTATAGTTTTTATTTTCTCTCTGTCTCAGATTTTACAGCTTCCCATAGTAGTTCTGCTGTTCCAGTCAGTAAACTTATATTTGTCTGCACCTCCATGCTTCCTCCTCAGTCTTTACCTTGCTTTGCTCCTGTTGGCTGCCCTAAATCTCTTTAACCAGCTAACCTCACACCACAATCACATTCAAAAGAATATTAAATGAATCCACAATGGAGGAATTTATATATTTATTTACTTATTAGTACTGCTTAGGTCCAGTTTCACATATTGCATTTTTTTTTTTTAAATGATTAGTTCAGCAGTGGATGATCCACCGCTGGGCTAATAATAATAATAAAAAAATTATTTAGTTGTTTTTTGGGATGTTGGGGTGGAGAGCAAAATTGCATGGGGTGGGGGGGCCGAAGAAAATTTTTGCCCAGGGTCCAATCAATATTAAAGACGGCCCTGGTCAGTTGTCTAACAGAGTGCTGGAAGCGATCGCAATCGCTTCCAGCAGCTCTCAGGGTATTACAGTGATGCCTCGATATGGAGGCATTCCTGCAATACCTTTTTACAACCCTCTGATGCAGAGAGAGCCACTCTGTGGCCCTCTCTGCACCGTTAGCAATGGTGCCATTCGTTGGTGGGTGGGAGCGTAACAGGGAGACTGGTGGGCGGCCCATCGCTACCTGGCATCCGGTTCCTGTAAGTGCAATGTGCACGCCGGGTGCGTGCGGGGGGGGGGGGGGGCTATGCGCGCGCGCACTCATTAGCCACTGACACCAATGAGGAGGGAGGGGGGGGGAAAGATTAAATATAAAAGGATCTGGGAGGGGGATGGGGGTATTATCGGGGGGCTGCCAGTACCCAAGATGGCGGCAATTGGGTAGGGGAGAGGTTAGAGAGCTGGGGGGGGGATTAGGGAGGTTGGGGCTAAGGCAGGGGTCCATCACAGCTTAAATATTTTATTATTTTTATTTAAAAAAAAAAAAAATCCTTTTATTTAGTACTGGCAGACTCTACCCTAAAGCTAAAATTAACCCTGCAAGTTCCCTTCAAGCTACCTAATTAACCCATTCACTGCTGGGCATAATTCACGTGTGGTGCGCAGCAGCATTTTGCGGCCTTCTAATTACCAAAAAGCAACGCCAAAGCCATATATGTCTGCTATTTCTGAACAAAGGGGATTTTCTGAACAAAGGTGTTTTTTGGTGATTGTAGATGTGTAACAGATTTTGGGGGTCAAAGTTAGAAAAAGTGTGGGTTTTTTTCCATTTTTTCCTCATATTTTATAATTTTTTTTTATAGTAAATTATAAGATATGATGAAAATAATGGTATCTTTAGAAAGTCCATTTAATGGCGAGAAAAACGGTATATAATATGTGTGGGTACAGTAAATGAGTAAGAGGAAAATCACAGCTAAACACAAACACAGCAGAAATGTAAAAATAGCCTTTGTCCTTAAAGGGACATTATGCACTCAAAAAAATATGGGGTATTTAAATAAAGAATTCAAAGAATATAAAGTTTGTAATTGACATGTATTAGCAATTTTTCTGCTAAAGCTTATAAAATTGATGACAAAGTTTCACTCCATAAGAATACGTCCGTAGGACACACTAGCTACAAAGCAAGGAGTTTTTCCTCGTTCCCTAGCTAGTGTCCTTATAGCCAGCCCCCATGCTGGAGCTGCTAATACATGTCAATTACAATCCCCTCCTTGACTGTTCCACTGTGCAGGGGAATAGGGAATCTCACTCACTGGGCCCCGTGCCCAGCACCCTGTTCCCCCTTCTAATTGTTTACTTGCCTGCCAGCTGTCCCCCTCCGTTTTCAGACTGAGCCCCACAAGTTGGCTGTTATTATGTGTTGCAGCATTGTGGGCTGTGCGTGAGTATGATCATGCTTTCTAACATAGCTGTAATGCCCATATTCAATGCTCGTACTCACGCACAGCCCACAATGCTGCAACATAGCATATCGCTAAGGGGATAATTGAGCAAACGAAACGTGCACAAAAGCTTGGAGAATATTGTGTATATAGTACATTATACGCAATGTAAACTTTGATAACTAGTAGAGCACCGTGCTTATTAGTCACAAGCTACAAGGAGGAGGCTGCTGGCATGTACTACTACATACGGGGAGTAAAGCAAACTAACACACAATGCACGGTATACCGCAGTATTCGAGCACAACACGTCCAACCGCACATACTGTTATCACTCACGGTTATGCACTAAGATGCCGCGCACATATCTTCAGCTCTGGTCATATATATTTATTATAATGCGTGTGGTGTAGATTCCAAGCGGGGGCATCTGAGGCTGTGCGTGAGTATGAGCATTGAATATGGGCATTACAGCTATGCCCACAATGCTGCAACACCTAATAACAGCCAACTTGTGGGGCTCAGTCTGAAAATGGAGGGGGACAGCTGGCAGGCAAGTAAACAATCAGAAGGGGGAACAGGGTGCTGGGCACGGGGCCCAGTGAGTGAGATTCCCTATTCCCCTGCACAGTGGAACAGTCACGGAGGGGATTGTAATTGACATGTATTAGCAGCTCCAGCATGGGGGCCGGCTATAAGGACACTAGCTAGGGAGCGAGGAAAAACTCCTTGCTTTGTAGCTAGTGTGTCCTACGAACGTATTCTTATTTAGTGAAACTTTGTCATCAATTTTAGAAGCTTTAGCAGAAAAATTGCTAATACATGTCAATTACAAACTTTATATTCTTTCAATTCTTTATTTAAATACCCCATATTTTTTTGAGTGCATAATGTCCCTTTAAGGGTAATACAGTGATAGAAAAGTCAGAAATCAGAGTAGAGCTACAGGGGGGATTAGAAGGAGCTCAGTCTTGGGCATGTTAATGTTTAGAGGGTGAGAGGCCATTCATGAAGAAATGCCAGATAAGCAGTCACTGACGTCAGAAAGGACAGAGGGAGAGAGTAGGGGTAGATTTGAGTGTCATCAGCATACAGGTGATATTTGAAGCCATAGCTACAGATAAGTTTACCCATTGAAGTACAAATGGAGAAGAGTAGAGGACCCAGGACAGAGCCTTGAGATATTCCAACAGACCGAGGCATTGAAGAGGCGTAGGAGTAGTCGGCAAATGACACAGAGAAGGATCTGTTAGAAAGATAAGAGTGGACCCAAAAGAGACCCGTGTCACAGAGACCAAGAGAGCTGAGAGTCTGTAGGAGGAGGGGGTGGTCAACAGTATCAATGGCAGCTGAGAGGTCAAGTAAGATGAGTATAGAGTAGGGACCATTACTTTTAGCAGAAAGAAGATCATTAGTAACCTTGGTGAGGGCAGTTTCAGTTGAGTGTTGGAGATGAAAGTCAGATTGCAGGTGGTCAAGCAAGGAGCTGGATGACAGGAAGAGGGTTAGGGGGTCATAAACTAGTTTTTCCAGAAGTTTTGATGTTAGAAGAAGCAGTGATATGGTGAGTTAGTTTGCAGGAGAATAAGGCTCAAGAGAGGGTTTTTTGAGTATGGGAGTGACCTTTGTATGTTTGAAAGAAGATGGGAATGAACTGGAAGAAAGGGATAGGTTGAAGATGTGAGTAATAATAATAATACACTTAAATAGTTTGTAAAGCGCAATGTAATGAACCACAGTAGTAAAAAACAATCACCAGACTCCCAATCAATCACTCTTATTTAACACTTATGAAAATATATTTTATTGCATGATATTGTGTACAAATACACCTTAAATTGCTATGGAAACTCTGCTACCTGAATGGAGTTTTCTATTGACTGTGCATTCGCATTATCTAACAGGAATAATTTTTAATGTGGCCCCTCCTAGAAATCTATTACCTGAGACATATCTGCGTTAAGAGCACCATTCTCCTGATTCAGCAATAAATATTAACCATCCCCTGCTAGTGGTATTGAAGAACAATATATTGTGCATTAACAGTCTTAAGGTTTCATGTTGCTTGCATTTCTGGTCTACACTTGTAATCTAGGGCATAGTGGTTAAACCCTTAACGCCGTTAGGACGTTCCATGGTGTCCTACCTTCACTGGGCTTTAGCGTCATTAGGACAGCATGGAACGTCCTAGCCGTTCTGCTGTACTGAAGCAGCTATGACTTCCTAACTGGGATCGTTGACTGGAGAGCTTGCCTGACGTCATAGACACTTTCCCCCCAGACCCGATCCCCTCATTGAAATCGTACGATCGCATGATTTCATTTTTTTACTAATTTGTTTACATACAAACTTTATTTCAATGTAACAAATTAGTACCAGCAGGTAAGGGTTAAAGGGACCAACTAATTCAAAATTGTATTGTTTAAAAAGATAGATGATCCCTTTATTACGGATTCCCTAGTTTTGTATAACCAACACTGTTATATTGAACTAAAAAAATGTATTTCATGATTCAGATAGAGCATGACATTTTAAGCAACTTTCTAATTTACTCCTATTATCACATTTTCTTCATTCTCTTGGTATCTTTATTTGAAATGCAAGAATGTAAGTTTAGATGCCGGACCATTTTTGGTGAACAACCTGGGTTGTTCTTGCGGATTGGTGGATACATTGATCCACCCATAGAAAAGTACAGTCCAGAGTTCTGAACCAAAAAAACTTAGATACCTTCTTTTTTAAATAACGATAGCAAGAGAACGAAGAAAATTTGATAATAGGAGTAAATACAAAGTTGCTTAAAATTGCATGCTCTATCTGATTTCCGAAAGAAAAAGTTTGGGTTCAGTGTCCCTTGAATACACGTTTTACCTCTGTGATTAGCTTGTTTCTAAGCCACTGCAGACTGCTCCTTATCTAAGTTATATTAATATACTTTTTACCTCTGTGATTACCTTGTATCTAAGCCTCTGCAGACTGCTCCTTATCTCAGCTATATTAATATACTTATTACCTCTGTGATTACCCTGTATCTAAGCCTCTGCAGACTGCCCCTTATCTCAGTTATATTAATACACGTTTTACCTCTGTGATTACCTTGTATCTAAGCCACTGCAGACTGCCCCTTATCTCAGTTATATTAATATACTTTTTACCTCTGTGATTACCTTGTATCTAAGCCACTGCAGACTGCTCCCTTATCTCAGTGGTTTTTTAACAATCTTGCAGTTTAACCAATCAGTGCTGGTTGTTGTATAACCATCATCATTCTCCATGGGAGTGAACACAATTTTATCTATATGGCACACATGAACTAGCACTGTCTGTTGTGCAAGATGTAAAAAGCACAGAGACAAGAGGTGGCCTGCAGGGGCTTAGAAGCAGGCAAATTTAGAGGTTATAAAGTGTATAAATATGACAATACTGGTTATGCAATGCTGCAGAATGAGTAGCGAAGGTGTTATCTATTTTTTTTAAACCATAGACAAATCAAGTAGAATGTCTCTTTAAAGGGACAGTAAAGTCAAAAGTAAACTTTTACAAATCAGATAGAAAATAAAGGGCTGCAGCACTAATTTATCGCACGCACACAAACGGATAAATTCGCCTGTTTACTGGTGCACAATAAATAACCAACAATTACAAGTGGCTGATTAATGCTACTGCATGCTCGCAAGTAGCAATTAGCGCTCCGTTACTTAACAAGAGGTCAGACCTCTGGTTCATTTTTAAAATGTCCCCCAATTGCCCCCAAACTAAAGTGTGAGGTCCCTTTTTGTAAAATAAATAAATAAATAAAAATAGTAGCATAAAATAGTTTTATTTTAAAACAAGTCATGTAGCAGTTTTATGAGGCTATATAAATATGTGTTACTATGTGTATATAAATATATATTTATGTGTTACTATGTGTATATAAATATATATTTATGTGTTACTATGTGTATATACATTTATATTTATGTGTTACTATGTGTATATACATATATATTTATGTGTTACTATGTGTATATACATATATATTTATGTGTTATTATGTGTATATACATATATATTTATGTGCTAATATGTGTATATACATATATATTTATGTGCTAATATGTGTATATACATAAAAAATCCCCCAATTGCCCACAAACTAAAGTGTGAGGTCCCTTTTTGTAAAATAAATAAAAATAGTAGCATAAAATAGTTTTATTTTAAAACAAGTCATGTAGCAGTTTTATGAGGTTATATAAATATGTGTTACTATGTGTATATAAATATATATTTATGTATTACTATGTGTATAAACTAATAAATAAAGAGAAACTCTTATTATTGTGCCAGCCGTTCAGACTTATAACTGTTTCCAAAAAATTCAAAGTATGTGCACCAAATGTGTTGCCAATATGTGTAAAACAGAATGATGTGAAATGTCTATTGGTCGCGAGCTGCCCCAGGTAATTGCTCTGAACAGGCAAATAATACTTTGTCTAATAAACAATAGCAATGCTTGTAACAAGTAACCGGCACTCTTAGGCAAACCAAATAAAACGTTACGTTGACCTTCACTCACCCGTGTTCTGCGGATTGGGGGTACTTCTGGCAGACCTCTGCCACTTTACATCCGCCACACTCAGGTAAGGCTCCAATCAGGAACAAGGCAAATTGACCGGAAGGCCCCGGGACGAAGCGGTGTACCTCTACCGCCTCAACTTATCCCAGCCGCAGTACTTCCTTGTATTGTGTAAGTTGTTCCTCCCCCCTGCTCCGCTCCGTAACACGGTGAGACTTAGTATTGAAAACAGCGGTCACCTGGACCGTAAGAATATGGCTAAACACAGATGGTCATCATACTTGCTCCAGACTGATAATCAATGTCCCATACTCAGCCAATGCTACCGGTGTACTGGAAAGTGAAAAGATCAAAGAAAGGAAGTCCCAGTAGCATAAAATAAATCCTTTATTCTTGGTTCAAATAAAATCAAACATGGAAATTCACAGCAAAGACGATGTGGAAGGTGCTGAGGGCGCAGCACTAACTGGCTTACATGTTTCGGAAATAATCCGTAGTCATAGCCTATGACTACGGATTATTTCCGAAACATGTAAGCCAGTTAGTGCTGCGCCCTCAGCACCTTCCACATCGTCTTTGCTGTGAATTTCCATGTTTGATTTTATTTGAACCAAGAATAAAGGATTTATTTTATGCTACTGGGACTTCCTTTCTTTGATCTTTTTACTATGTGTATATACATTTATATTTATGTGTTACTATGTGTATATACATATATATTTACGTGTTACTATGTGTATATACATATATATTTATGTGCTAATATGTGTATATACATATATATTTATGTGTTATTATGTGTATATACATATATATTTATGTGTATATACATATATATTTATGTGCTAATATGTGTATATACATATATATTTATGTGTTACTATGTTTATATACATATATATTTATGTGTTACTATGTTTATATACATATATATCTATGTGTTACTATGTGTATATACATATATATTTATGTGTATATACATATATATTTATGTGTTACTATGTGTATATAAATATATATCTATGTGTTACTATGTGTATATACATATATATTTATGTGTTACTATGTGTATATAAATATATTTATGTGTTACTATGTGTATATAAATATATCTATGTGTTACTATGTGTGTATATATATATATATATATATATATATATATATATATATATATATATATTTATGTGTTAATATGTGTATATACATATTTATTTATGTGTTACTATGTGTATATACATATATATTTATGTGTTACTATGTGTATATACATATATATTTATGTGTTACTATGTGTATATACATATCTATTTATATGTTACTATGTGTATATACATATATTTTTATGTGTTAATATGTGTATATACATATATATTTATGTGTTAGTATGTGTATATACATATATATTTATGTGTTACTATGTGTATATACATATATATTTATGTGTTACTATGTGTATATACATGTATATTTATGTGTTACTATGTGTATATACATATATATTTATGTGTTACTATGTGTATATACATATATATTTATATGTTACTATGTGTATATACATATATTTTTATGTGTTAATATGCTTATATACATATATATTTATTTGAAATAAAGTGTGACCGCACCACCCTTTCTGGTTAGTATGCTCAGGCACGGGATAAAGTCCGGTCACAGACTGTATAATAATAATAAAACATCATAAATCCCAGCCACTGAGTCTTAGAATCAAATTTTTTTTTTATTCTTCAACAAAAGATATGATCAAATTGATCTTTCACAGTATACAATCATAACAACCATCAAGGAAACATCTGATGTAGGTTCACTCAGATCCACACATACCCCATCCACCAAACACATCCGTGTCTAACCCTCAGCACAAATTTTTAAAGAAAAAACATCAAAAAAACATCAGAAAAAAAAATAGAAAAATTTATTATCACTCCCAGGGCGTCCCCAGGGAGTGAAATTTGACACCACCCACTAAGGACTTTGTAGGATTTAGAACCATTAAGAGTGTCCACTAGATCCGTAACTCTGTAATATTATATGAACCAAGAGTGTCTCGTACTGTTGTGGAAACTCCTAAGACAAGAATGTCTCGTGCGTTACAAAACTTCCAACTGTAACAATGTGTAATTTTTTGAAAACCATCAGCAATTATCTTCTTGCCACTATATGAAGGCGGTCACAGGAGACATAACATGTTACAGTATTTGTAATCCATCACAGTGAATGCTGGTAACGACTTTAATGACAAGTCTTGCAATTGTAAAAGTATTACGGTTCAAATGTCCCTTTAACCTGACATGCTTCTGGCCATATAATGTATTGCGGGGAGCTGCAAGCGTACTTTCGGCCCAAACACACACCCTCTTCACACTTCACTCACGGTATCGTGCACTACATCATCCTTGTAATGCCTTTATTGCAGAGGATACAGTACATTCCACATTTCACTTTTACCAAAACTGCGAGTATCTTATACCCTCATGGCAGTTCGTGGCCTTTAATGTGTTGTAAATAAAGCAGATGCTTAAACGGCAGTGTTACCTCCTTCAGCATATGTGTGCATATATCGATAGTACCGTGAGGCTCTCTGTCTTCAGTGTGGTTCTATGGGCCCCCCAGTGTAAAAATCTGGTCTCACCTCGCAATTTCTGTGGCTCAGATAGCACGATATCCAGGTGTCTGTGGTGGCGTCTTCTCGTTCCGACGCGCGTTTCGGGACTCCGCCCCTTTCTCAAGGAATTTACAGGTAATGGGGTGGAGGTGTGATTTAAATAGAATCAAATGTAATCCTATTGGCTAATCGCATACACACCCCCACTCTAACGTCACACTCTACACACGTATTTGTGATAACATTGCTTAGTTAGAAAACGAATGATTCTAAGACTCACGAATGGCTAGTGATTATTGCCGAGTGGGCATTGAACAATCTCCACACTATTAATATCATAATAATACGCCAATATACGACACCTTCAAAACAAAACCGCTGCACGTTACGTATTAAGGGAGTTGTATATATACGGGCATTCTCAACAGTTGTCAATTACAGCTCTGTACCTGCTATCATCAATCGCAACTTGGACGATACGCTCCCTATCATTAGTATTCCACACACAGCATGTTAGTCAGTGTAGGCTGATATTTGATATTATATGGGATTGTTCAATATCGGGGGTCCCTCTACGGGATACCCTATTTCAATGATAAATTCAAAAAAATCAAAAGACTACTAAAAAACTTCAGT
This sequence comes from Bombina bombina, assembly GCF_027579735.1. NCBI lineage: Eukaryota > Metazoa > Chordata > Amphibia > Anura > Bombinatoridae > Bombina > Bombina bombina. The sequence goes on along the minus strand of NC_069505.1, from coordinate 593,800,748 downwards.
TTAGAAAGATTGAAACTATAATTAAGATAGGATATGCAATCGGCTCAGACAAAACATCTCCTAAGGGTCTCAAAAGATCTCTTTCTTACCTTATTCAGTGTTAGTTCTCACAATCATATTTTATTTGACAAATGAGTCATACAGAAGAAACTCCCCTGATCTGATCAGTTCTTGTCAGGAATATAGCCACTTCCTTATTTCAGTTACTGTTTCTTTAATTATTTGGACGTTCATCAGCTCCTCCCCTATAAAAGAAGGACTAACCTAACACACATTGCTTGTTATTGAGTTGTTACCTCCTGCCGGTAGCTAACGTACTTGCCATTCTAGGATTCCTACTTCCAGTATACTGTTTTCTCGCTACTGCTGTCTGCTGAAACTTACAGCCGGATCTACACCGGATCACTACGCGGTGACGTCACACGCCAACCAAGGACCGCAACTGAGCTGCAGCTCTCTCCTGAATTATTCTCCGGTATTTATCTACACTGGACTAGAAACCATTACCGATTCTTACTCCTATACAACATTGGGTATTCACCCCATCCAGGTACTTCCAAATTAATTATTCCATATTCCGGACAAATTATATGTGAGCTCTATCATATGGGACTTTAACATTTCTTAACAAGTTTTGTTTTAAAAGATTGAACCACACTGGTTTTCTGTTAGTCAAAGTCATAAACCATGCACTTGTTTCCGTTACATTATACACTACTATTAATGGTTAATATGTGAGAACACTGCTACAATTATTTGGTGTATATTTCGCACAGGTGGTAGCTATAGTGTTTCTTCACTAAATAACCTAAAATCAATTTAGCTACCTGAGTTATCTATTGCTTGACAATATTCTATTGGATATTCATGTTAGGTAATAATAAATCATTTGCTACAAACCAAATATTTAATTATAAACACATAGATAAATCTCAGCAGCTGAGGCTCCACACTTACAATTTGAATTTTTCCTTGAATATTTAGTGAACGAAAAAAAACAGTTCCTGACAAAATAACAAGCCTTAAAAAAATACAATGGACCCAGCTGAGATGACTGCTCACATGCAAACCTTAAATCAAAAGGTAGATTTACTTACAGAGGGGTTAACCTCACTAAAAGCTGAAAACGATGCCCTTAAAGCTTATATCAAGGACCACGTTGAATCTAAAATAAATACACCTGAACCCCAAATAAGTTTGCCTGAAAAGTTTTCTGGGGACAGGTCCCAATTTAGAGACTTTAAAAATGCCTGCCTTTTACTTTTTACACTTAGGCCCCAATCATACCCCAATGATAGGATACGAGTGTTAACTGTAATCTCTTATCTAAGAGGGGAGCCCCGTTCATGGGCCAACACTTTTTTTGAAACGAATGAAGCCATACTTAATTCTTTGAACGATTTCTTTTTAGCAATGGGTCAGTTGTATGAAGATCCATTTAAACAACAAACTGCTGAGACAGCACTCAGGGCTTTAAAACAAAAGAAACGAATTGTAGAAGAATACATCAGTGATTTCAAGAGATGGGCAAAGGATTCCCAGTGGAATGAGATATCTCTTAAAAACCAGTTTAGACTCGGCCTTTCAGACCCTATTAAGGATGAGTTGTCCCGCACAGAGCTACCTCCCACCTTAGAAGGCCTTATCAATCTCAGTATCACAATAGACAGACGCCTTAGAGAAAGGATACATGAAAGATCCTATCAGGACACACATTATAAAAAACATAGTACAAACACTAACCCTCATGTTTCCAGTAAGGCAGTAGTAGAACCAATGGATATAGGGTTCTTAAAGGGGCCTCTGACTACTCAAGAAAAAAACAGAAGAAGAGAGAACAATCTCTGTTTGTACTGTGCCTCTGATGAGCATACCGTGAGGGACTGTCCTACTTTGCAAAGACAATGAAAGGGTAAGATGGATTCTACCATATCCTGTTGTAATACCTATGACTCAACAACTGCATACTGTAAACTCACTCTTCTATTACAGTGGGATCTCCACCGAGTCAACGTTCCAGCACTTATTGACTCCGGAGCAACAGCCTGTTATATTGACAAAGAATTCACAAATAAAAACAAAATACCACTTGTGCAGAAAAAGTCTCCCATTCTTTTGCGTGGTATTGATGGTAGGGTTATTACATCAGGACCGGTTGAACATCAAACCATACCACTATTGGTTAGCACGAGTGACCATCATAGAGAATATATATCTTTTGATGTTATAACCTCACCAGTGTCTCCTATAATTTTAGGGTTAACCTGGTTAAGCTTACATAACCCTCAGATCTCATGGGATACCCTGTCTCTTACCTTTAATTCAAAATACTGCTCCACTACATGTTACCCTATAGGCATACTCCTGACCTCACATTCTACAGCAGACATTCAGATCCCCACTGAATATAGTGACTTCTCTGATTTATTTAATAAAACTGAATCAGAAAACTTGCCTCCTCACAGGAAGTATGATTGCCCTATAGACATACTTCCTGGAGCTGAAATACCCTGTGGGCACATTTTCCCCCTTTCTAAAACAGAACTCGAGCATTTAAAAACTTATCTTGAGGACAATCTTAGGAAGGGGTTTATACGTCCCTCTACATCGCCCGCGGGAGCCGGTATCTTTTTTGTGAAAAACAAAGACGGCTCCCTAAGGCCCATTATAGATTATAGACAACTAAATAAAATAACTGTAAAAAACAGGTACCCGTTACCTCTAATTCCAGAGCTAATTGAGAGACTGGAAGGGGCTAAGTTCTTTACAAAGTTGGATCTTAGGGGGGCGTATAATCTGATTAGAGTAAGAAGTGGGGATGAGTGGCTGACGGCGTTCCGGACCCGATACGGCCACTATGAGTACACCGTTATGCCGTTCGGGCTCTGTAACGCCCCAGCCACCTTCCAACATTTAATTAATGATCTATTCAGAGACATTCTGGATATCTTCATTGTAATATATCTTGACGATATACTGATATATTCCAAGTCACTTACTGAACATATACTACATGTCAGACAAGTCCTCTCCAGATTGAGAGATAACCACCTTTACCTCAAACCTGAGAAATGTATATTTAATACACAAAGCATAGCTTTTCTTGGTTATATCATAACCTCTTCTGGAATCCATATGGAGGAGACAAAAGTACAAACCATCAAAGATTGGCCTACCCCTAGATCTCGAAAAGAAGTTCAACAATTTTTAGGTTTCGCGAACTTCTATCGAAAATTTATTAAAAATTTCTCTAAGCTTGCCAAACCTCTAACCATTTTAACAAAAACCACAGTGCCATTTGTTTGGAATCCAAAATCACAAAAAGCTTTTGACTTTCTGAAAGTACAATTTACAACCGCACCAATCCTTAGGTTCCCAAACCCCGAATACCAATACATTCTGGAGGTGGATGCCTCGGATGTCGCTGTTGGTGCAGTTCTCTCACAACGAGAAGCAATTAAACAACCGTTACATCCAGTAGCTTTTTTTTCTCGATCACTAAATGCAGCCGAACAGAATTATCCTATTGGGGACAAAGAACTGCTCGCCATTAAGATGTCCCTTGAACATTGGAGACATCTCCTAGAAGGTACTACTCTCCCAGTATTAATTTATACGGATCATAGAAACTTGCAGTACCTAAAAAGCACAAGAACTCTCTCCGCGAGACAAGTTCGCTGGAATCTGTTTCTTACAAGATTCAACTACCAAATAGTCTACCGACCAGCAAGCAAGAACCACAAAGCAGATGCTCTCTCTAGGTTACCTCATTTTGAACGTCACCGCACACCTGATCAGAGCTTGATACCAGAAGAAAGATTTGTATTCTTTACTTGTAACTTTAAGTCTAAATTCCTTCAGGAACAAACAGTAGATCAAACAAAACCTCTAACCCTTTTACAAAGAAAAGAGGATGGATTATACTACCATCAAGATCTTTTGTACTTACCCCCTACCTGTAGACAGATGGTATTACAAACATCCCATGATTCCTTGTTAGCTGGACACCCAGGGTTTAAAAAGACTCTAGAACTTGTAAGAAGATCATACTGGTGGCCCACTATGTGTTCAGATATAAAGGATTATATCATGTCTTGTCATACATGCACCGTTTCAAAGTCCACAAAACAAGCACCTTATGGGCTACTCCTACCACTTACCACTCCATCGAAACCATGGTCTGAGATCGCTATTGATTTTATAGTCGACCTACCAAAATCAAACAACAACAACACCATTCTGGTAGTAGTAGACCTATTCAGCAAGATGTCCCATTTTATTGCATACCATAAATTACCCACTGCTATGGAAACCATACAACTCCTCATAAAACATGTATTTAAACTTCATGGTCTTCCAACTTCTATCCTTAGTGACAGAGGAAGTCAATTTTCCAGTAGATTATGGACAGAGTTCTGTAAAATATTTAACATCAACAAAAAACTTACAACAGCCTATCATCCTCAAAGTAACGGACAGACTGAGAGATGTAACCAATGGATCGAACAATATTTAAGACTTTATTGTTCAACTCAACAACATCTATGGTCCATATATCTCCCTTATGCCGAATACTCATTTAACAATACTGTCCACTCTACAACCAAAACCACACCTTTTTTTTCCAACTACGGGTTTCACCCCAGGTTTCATCTGCTGCCAGATAAAGAGAGTCTCTTTCCCAACATATCTGATCTCACGGATACTATATCATCCAACTTCGCTAACATACAAACAGCAATAGAAGAATCTAAGAAAACACAGAAATTCTATTATGACCGGAAAAGAAGGAAACCACCAACTTATGCTATTGGAGACCTTGTCTGGTTGTCCACCAGGAATCTTAAACTCAATACACCCACAAGAAAATTCTCACCCCTATATATAGGACCCTATCCTATAACTCATGTCATAAATGTAAACGCAGTAAGACTCAAACTACCCGACACCATGAAAGTACATCCTACTTTCCATGTCTCCCTGCTTAAGCCTTACAAATCTTTGAGAGACACTCCTTCGGATTCTGGTCCCCAGGTTTCCATAGATCCAAACACCGAATATGAGGTTCAAAACATCCTAGACTCTAGGAGATTCCGTGGAACCCTTCAGTATCTTGTTAGTTGGAAGGGTTACTCTTCGGAACATGATTCTTGGGAACCCGCTTCTAACATCTCAGCCCCCCGTATACTCTCATTGTTTCATCGCAGGAATCCAGATCGTCCTCGACCTTGAGCACCGGTGTTGCTCTTAGAAGGGGGGATACTGTCAGGAATATAGCCACTTCCTTATTTCAGTTACTGTTTCTTTAATTATTTGGACGTTCATCAGCTCCTCCCCTATAAAAGAAGGACTAACCTAACACACATTGCTTGTTATTGAGTTCTTACCTCCTGCTGGTAGCTAACGTACTTGCCATTCTAGGATTCCTACTTCCAGTATACTGTTTTCTCGCTACTGCTGTCTGCTGAAACTTACAGCCGGATCTACACCGGATCACTACGCGGTGACGTCACACGCCAACCAAGGACCGCAACTGAGCTGCAGCTCTCTCCTGAATTATTCTCCGGTATTTATCTACACTGGACTAGAAACCATTACCGATTCTTACTCCTATACAACATTGGGTATTCACCCCATCCAGGTACTTCCAAATTAATTATTCCATATTCCGGACAAATTATATGTGAGCTCTATCATATGGGACTTTAACATTTCTTAACAAGTTTTGTTTTAAAAGATTGAACCACACTGGTTTTCTGTTAGTCAAAGTCATAAACCATGCACTTGTTTCCGTTACATTATACACTACTATTAATGGTTAATATGTGAGAACACTGCTACAATTATTTGGTGTATATTTCGCACAGGTGGTAGCTATAGTGTTTCTTCACTAAATAACCTAAAATCAATTTAGCTACCTGAGTTATCTATTGCTTGACAATATTCTATTGGATATTCATGTTAGGTAATAATAAATCATTTGCTACAAACCAAATATTTAATTATAAACACATAGATAAATCTCAGCAGCTGAGGCTCCACACTTACAATTTGAATTTTTCCTTGAATATTTAGTGAACGAAAAAAAACAGTTCCTGACAGTTCTACTTTAACGTATTTACAGGATAGATAGTGGGTTCTATACATAGGGAACTGGATATCATATATCGTATTTAATTATCGCAAGATTATCACGCCGTGGATCAGAGACATGTTCATTAATAGATCTTAATGTCCAAAATCGCAATTATTTAAACTTTTCCTACCTCTCTTCAGTTATTCATCTCTTAGAGAAAGACACATTCTTGAGAAAGCAATTCACCACTTAGAAACTGTGAAAAGCTCAGATAAAATTTCCCCAGGAGATGTCTCTATTAAGACCTTTGGGGACCATGGTATCTAATTGTTTGATCCATAGTGCTTCCTTGCGGAATAGTATTTTCTGTCTGTCACCTCCTCTACGTAAGGGGGAGACCCCATCAATGACTTGAAACCGTAATTGGCTCTTGTTGTGTGCCATTCGGGTGAAATGATGGGCCACAGGTGCATCCTCGTCATCCTTGCCTATGGCTGCTTTATGCTGACGTATCCTATCACGGACAGTCTGTGTGGTCTCTCCTACATATGCCAGGCCACATGGGCACTTAATGACATATATGACATATTTAGAATTGCAGGAGAACCTACCATTGATTGGAATCCTTTTGCCTGATAGGGGATGGGTAATGTGATCCCCTTGTAACATGGAATGACAAAGAGCACAATTCATACAGGGAAAGGAGCCTTTCTTATTGATTGTAATCGGTTTTCTCATGGTACCCCAATCAGCCCGTATAAGTTCATCTTTCAGGTTTTTATTTCTCCGAAAAGAGAATAGTGGAGTCTCATTGAATATCTTACCCACATGTATATCCTCTCTTAGTAAGTGCCAATGTTGTAAGATTATCCTTTTAAAGACCTTACTATGTGATCCAAAATGGCTCACAAAGGGCACCGAAAATTTTTTGGCTTCACGAGTAGTCTTACTCAATAGGCTAGCCCTGTCAATGTTCAATACTTTATTCATATTTTCTTCCAGAATTTGCACTGGATACCCTCTGTCTAAATTTTTTTTAGACATTTCATCCAATCTCTGTAGGCAAATTACTGGATCATCCACAATCCTTTTGGTCCGCAGAAGCTGGCCTAATGGAAGGTTTTTAATCAGAGAGGGGGGATGGAAACTTTCATACCGTAATGTATTATTCCTATCCGTTTCTTTAGAAAATAAATCACTTCTGAGTTTATGATCTACAATCGATATCATGGTGTCTAAAAAGCTTACTTTAGACTTACTTGCTTCCATGGTAAATGGCACATGAATCCCTTAAGTTTACCATGGAAGCAAGTAAGTCTAAAGTAAGCTTTTTAGACACCATGATATCGATTGTAGATCATAAACTCAGAAGTGATTTATTTTCTAAAGAAACGGATAGGAATAATACATTACGGTATGAAAGTTTCCATCCCCCCTCTCTGATTAAAAATCTTCCATTAGGCCAGCTTCTGCGGACCAAAAGGATTGTGGATGATCCAGTAATTTGCCTACAGAGATTGGATGAAATGTCTAAAAAATTTTTAGACAGAGGGTATCCAGTGCAAATTCTGGAAGAAAATATGAATAAAGTATTGAACATTGACAGGGCTAGCCTATTGAGTAAGACTACTCGTGAAGCCAAAAAAATTTCGGTGCCCTTTGTGAGCCATTTTGGGTCACATAGTAAGGTCTTTAAAAGGATAATCTTACAACATTGGCACTTACTAAGAGAGGATATACATGTGGGTAAGATCTTCAATGAGACTCCACTATTCTCTTTTCGGAGAAATAAAAACCTGAAAGATGAACTTATACGGGCTGATTGGGGTACCATGAGAAAACCGATTACAATCAATAAGAAAGGCTCCTTTCCCTGTATGAATTGTGCTCTTTGTCATTCCATGTTACAAGGGGATCACATTACCCATCCCCTATCAGGCAAAAGGATTCCAATCAATGGTAGGTTCTCCTGCAATTCTAAATATGTCATATATGTCATTAAGTGCCCATGTGGCCTGGCATATGTAGGAGAGACCACACAGACTGTCCGTGATAGGATACGTCAGCATAAAGCAGCCATAGGCAAGGATGACGAGGATGCACCTGTGGCCCATCATTTCACCCGAATGGCACACAACAAGAGCCAATTACGGTTTCAAGTCATTGATGGGGTCTCCCCCTTACGTAGAGGAGGTGACAGACAGAAAATACTATTCCGCAAGGAAGCACTATGGATCAAACAATTAGATACCATGGTCCCCAAAGGTCTTAATAGAGACATCTCCTGGGGAAATTTTATCTGAGCTTTTCACAGTTTCTAAGTGGTGAATTGCTTTCTCAAGAATGTGTCTTTCTCTAAGAGATGAATAACTGAAGAGAGGTAGGAAAAGTTTAAATAATTGCGATTTTGGACATTAAGATCTATTAATGAACATGTCTCTGATCCACGGCGTGATAATCTTGCGATAATTAAATACGATATATGATATCCAGTTCCCTATGTATAGAACCCACTATCTATCCTGTAAATACGTTAAAGTAGAACTGATCAGATCAGGGGAGTTTCTTCTGTATGACTCATTTGTCAAATAAAATATGATTGTGAGAACTAACACTGAATAAGGTAAGAAAGAGATCTTTTGAGACCCTTAGGAGATGTTTTGTCTGAGCCGATTGCATATCCTATCTTAATTATAGTTTCAATCTTTCTAAACTGAAGTTTTTTAGTAGTCTTTTGATTTTTTTGAATTTATCATTGAAATAGGGTATCCCGTAGAGGGACCCCCGATATTGAACAATCCCATATAATATCAAATATCAGCCTACACTGACTAACATGCTGTGTGTGGAATACTAATGATAGGGAGCGTATCGTCCAAGTTGCGATTGATGATAGCAGGTACAGAGCTGTAATTGACAACTGTTGAGAATGCCCGTATATATACAACTCCCTTAATACGTAGCGTGCAGCGGTTTTGTTTTGAAGGTGTCGTATATTGGCGTATTATTATGATATTAATAGTGTGGAGATTGTTCAATGCCCACTCGGCAATAATCACTAGCCATTCGCGAGTCTTAGAATCATTCGTTTTCTAACTAAGCAATGTTATCACAAATACGTGTGTAGAGTGTGACGTTAGAGTGGGGGTGTGTATGCGATTAGCCAATAGGATTACATTTGATTCTATTTAAATCACACCTCCACCCCATTACCTGTAAATTCCTTGAGAAAGGGGCGGAGTCCCGAAACGCGCGTCGGAACGAGAAGACGCCACCACAGACACCTGGATATCGTGCTATCTGAGCCACAGAAATTGCGAGGTGAGACCAGATTTTTACACTGGGGGGCCCATAGAACCACACTGAAGACAGAGAGCCTCACGGTACTATCGATATATGCACACATATGCTGAAGGAGGTAACACTGCCGTTTAAGCATCTGCTTTATTTACAACACATTAAAGGCCACGAACTGCCATGAGGGTATAAGATACTCGCAGTTTTGGTAAAAGTGAAATGTGGAATATACTGTATCCTCTGCAATAAAGGCATTACAAGGATGATGTAGTGCACGATACCGTGAGTGAAGTGTGAAGAGGGTGTGTGTTTGGGCCGAAAGTACGCTTGCAGCTCCCCGCAATACATTATATGGCCAGAAGCATGTCAGGTTAAAGGGACATTTGAACCGTAATACTTTTACAATTGCAAGACTTGTCATTAAAGTCGTTACCAGCATTCACTGTGATGGATTACAAATACTGTAACATGTTATGTCTCCTGTGACCGCCTTCATATAGTGGCAAGAAGTTAATTGCTGATGGTTTTCAAAAAATTACACATTGTTACAGTTGGAAGTTTTGTAACGCACAAGACATTCTTGTCTTAGGAGTTTCCACAACAGTACGAGACACTCTTGGTTCATATAATATTACAGAGTTACGGATCTAGTGGACACTCTTAATGGTTCTAAATCCTACAAAGTCCTTAGTGGGTGGTGTCAAATTTCACTCCCTGGGGACGCCCTGGGAGTGATAATACATTTTTCTATTTATTTTTCTGATGTTTTTTTGATGTTTTTTCTTTAAAAATTTGTGCTGAGGGTTAGACACGGATGTGTTTGGTGGATGGGGTATGTGTGGATCTGAGTGAACCTACATCAGATGTTTCCTTGATGGTTGTTATGATTGTATAGTGTGAAAGATCAATTTGATCATATCTTTTGTTGAAGAATAAAAAATTTTTTTGATTCTAAGACTCAGTGGCTGGGATTTATGATGTTTTATTATATATATATATTTATTTGTTAATATGTGTATATATATATATATATTTATATATTTGTGTTACTATGTGTATATACATATATATTTATATGTTAATATGTGTATATACATATATATTTATGTGTTACTATGTGTATATACATATATATATTTATGTGTTACTATGTGTATATACATATATATTTATGTGTTACTATATGTATGTACATATGTATTTATGTGTTAATATGTGTATATATATATATATATATTTATGTGTTTATATGTGTATATACATATATATTTATGTGTTACTATGTGTATATACATATATATTTATGTGTTACTATGTGTATATACATATATATTTATGTGTTACTATGTGTATATACATATATATTTATGTGTTACTATGTGTATATACATATATATCTATGTGTTACTATGTGTATATACATATATATTTATGTGTTACTATGTGTATATATATATATATATATATATATATGTTACTATGTGTATATACATATATATTTATGTGTTAATATGTGTATATACATATATATTTTTTTTTATATCTTTATTTTATACCAGCATGAATATATACAATGACAACAAAAGGAAATCAATTTTTAGAGCCATTATACAAAGTATTGAAACCTTATATCAATCCTAAACATCTCAAAACAAAAACCAGACATTTAATTAAACCAACTAAATCAGTGTCTTCTTATTGCTCTAAATAATAGAAAAACTAAACAACAGAAGCATCCATATGTGTTCCATTAGTCTAATACTAGAACTAGCCATGCTGGTGATTTTCTGAATTCTATAATACCCACTAAAACAATATTAAAAATAAAAAGAACAACAAAACAAAGAAGAGAAAAAAAAAGAAGAAGAAGAAAAGAACGAATAATCTCAGATGCTATCCTTTCATCATTATTTCCTAAACCTTTATACCTCCGGCCACCTAATAGCTGCTGTCATGTTTCTGAATGGATACATTATCTGTTCCTGTTGTATTTTACCCAGGGATCTTATCAATGGGCCCCACTTTTTAAGAAACAATTTTACATCATTTTCTTTGAAAGCTTGTGTTGCGTGTTGTTCTAAAATCAACTGTTTCATAAGGAAATTCTTCCATTCCGGAAAACTAGTTTTTTTTTTTATTTTTCCAATTTTTAAATATAATATTTCTAACCGTTAACACCACTATGTTAACTAGATTAATATCTTGAATCCAAACCTCTTTCTCAACCAAAAAAATAATTTGCTCTAAGTTGAAATGAATCTGTCTATCAAGAATATTAGAGAGCCAAAATTCGATCTTTCGCCAAAATTGTTTGATGATAGGGCACTCCCATAACATGTGAATAAGATCCGCTGCTAGCATTTTACATTTGGGACATTTATCAAACTCTTTATTTCCCCAATCTGAACCTTTTTTGGGAGTATAATAAACTTTATATAGTAACTTTATATGCGCCTCCCTCCACGTCTCTGATAGTTATTTTAGCCACACTTTGTATTGATTTTTTTAAATAGTCTGGATCTATCTGAAAGTGGGAACTCCACTTTCCAGCTATATACTCTAAGTTAACAAGACCTTCTTGTATTGATAACATTTTATACCACGGTGATATTGAATAGACTCCATGCTTAACCATTCCTATCCAAGATTGGATTTTCTCCCAATTCCAATCGTATCCGTTATTTCTAACCAATTTATCTGTATAATGTTTCACTTGTAAATATGCATAGAAATTTTTGTTAAGTAAGCCAAACTCTTCTTTTAACATCTCAAAGGATTTCACAAATTTACTCTCTAAGTTTAAAATTTGATGTATATATTTGAGACCTTTTCTTTCCCAATTTTTAAATATTGCGGAATTTATGGCTTCAGGAAAAGCCGGATTATTCTGAATCTCCAAATATTTAGATATCTTAAATTGAACCTTAAGCTTTTGACATATTTTTTGCCATGCCCATATTGGATAATATATCGTTTTTAACCTCTTCAATTCTATTGGTAATTCTGGTCCTGCTATGTGCAGAAAATGTATCATTTTAAATGGAGGGAAAAAATATAGTTCTATTTCGGGTATTGTATAATATGCAGCTTTTGTGATCCACTCTATCACTATCCTACTCAAAACTACCCAGTTATAATATTCTAGATTCGGGAGTGCCAAACCCCCGCTCTCCTTCTGTAAAGATAATTTTTTCATTGAAATTCTAGATTTCTTTCCATTCCAAATAAACTTTTGAATGTCTGATTGTAATTTTTTTAAGTCTTTTTTAACAATTGGTATTGGAATACTTTGCATAGTATAAAGTATTTTAGGGAAGGTTATCATTTTGTATAAATTTATTCTACCCACAATAGAGAGAGGTAGCTTAGACCAAAATTTAAGCTCTTCACTAATTTTTTTAAACAGAGGAGTAAAATTCATGCTATACCACCTGTCTTCCGAGAGAGAAATATGTATTCCTAAGTATCTTATACCTTCAGGTGAATTTTTAAAATATTCCTTAATTTTAGTATTAATTTGCCCTTTGATCATCATTAATTCCGACTTACTTGAATTTATTTTGTAACCAGAAAACTTACTGAAATTATTTATTATTTCCATTATTATAGGAATATTTTTTTCTAAATTACTTACAAACAAAAGCAAATCGTCTGCATATAGGGCGATCTTGCATTCATGCTGCTCTATTTTGATTCCCTCTATCTTCTCTCTTAAAACACATGCAAAAGGTTCTATGACAATGTCAAATAACAGGGGTGACAAAGGGCATCCCTGTCTAGTACCTCTCTTTAGGATGATATCACCCGAAATTTGACCATTAACTAATAACGCTGTGTGAGGAAAATTATATAACTTTTCAATCAGCTTAATTATCCTTTCATGAAAGCCGAACTGCCTTAAAGAAGTGTATAGATGGTTCCACTCTATAGAGTCAAACGCTTTATGAGCATCTAATGCGATAATAGCGGCATCACAGATCCTATCTCGTATCTTCATATTACTTTGCTTTTTAAAGTGATCTAAAACAAGAAAAACTTTTCTAATATTGGATGCAGAATTTCTACCTTTCAAAAAACCTGTTTGGTCTTTATGTATTACATGTTTAAGTACTGTGAAATAAATGTGATAACAAAAATCATAAAAGGAAAACCAAATAAAGTTCTGAATAAAGGATATGTCTGTGTCCTCTGGATGAGTTTTTCAGCTTGTTAGCATTCCTCAGTGAGATCCCATAAAAAAGGAAACAGAAAATTGCAACATAGTGTGAATCTGTAATGGCACTTTGAGGAAGTAGTTGTTTTGTAACAAATGACTACTCACATTTGTTGGAGCTTTCCACTAAGCTCAAGGATATGCGCACTCCCACTTTATACTGATGGGAAAACAGTACACTAGGCAAAACTTGGATACAAATTTATTTTAAAATATATAAAAGCGTCACATAAGCCTTGATAACACCACAATGTAAGGGTACAAAAGCAGATATGCTGTAATAAATGCTTCAAATCGCCAAACTTGCAAAGAGGTAAATGGATCAGCAGGAGTGTGACCGCTGAAACCAAAACCTTTTTAGTAGCAAGACAGTAGCGCTAAGCCCCCAGGTGTCCTGGCTAGTGTAGAGACGTGATAAAACTCAATATAGAACAGTTCAGTTCCGACGTACGTTTCGCAGGTATGCTTTGTCAAGGAATGTTTGTGCGCATGTCCAAGAGTCCTTTTAAACAATCCATTGATGAGTTTCTGCCAGGTTTGTAGTTCCATCCTCCATTTTGGAAGTTGGCATTTAGGTAATTTGTCATTAAACAACTAGTGTGTTTTTCAGCTTCTTTCAGTTTTATACATTTTGTTGATATATGCATAGATGTTAAGATGGATAACCAGAATTGGTAAATTATGCATTATAATGTTATAGCATTATACATATATGCAAAACTTCAAAAAACATAATCACATTGTGCCTGCAATTGGTGTCTATACTGATGGTATATGTAGGTATTTGTTGTGGTTTTTTTTTTTTTGTGTTTTTTTTTTTTTTTAACCCCTTATTGTGAAGGTATTAGTTATATCTTTTTTAGTTTAAGTGATGTTACTGACTATATGTCCTATGGACCATAATTAAACTACTAGCCTTATTATAAACCTAGTTGTATCGTAATGTTTTCAAAAATAGATTTTATTTGTTAGCATGTGGCATGTTTAAAAACATATATTGTACTTGTATGTGTTTGCGCTGAAAAGTTATGATAGGATGTTGAGGTTACTGTTTCTAACTATGTGTTTAATTTTACATTTGGGGTTCCATATATTGAAAATAAGTTTGTGAAACATTCTAAAACTACCTAGCACTGACAATATGAGTGTGGACAAAGAGAAAAAAAAAAAAAAAAAAAATAAAATAAAAAAATATTAAAACAAAAAAAATTTAATTTTTTTTTTTTTTTTTTTTAAATATATATATATATTATAAATTTAAAAAAAAATAAATAAATAAATAAAAAAATAAATAAATAAATAAATAAAAAAAAAATAAAAAAAAAATAAATAAAAATAAAACAAGACATATATAGATTTTATAGCCTTCGTAGCTGAACTTATAAATAACTTTCACAAAAAGTGATGGATTTCAAAATCTTTATTAAGACCATTGGGTATCAAGCTATCCATAATATGGATCCACTTCATTTCCAATTGTCCCAATCTATTCTGTGTGTCTCCTCCCTTCCAATTCAGTTCTAATTTCCTAATGCCCAGAAATTCCAAATCCTTTACATTTCTATTGTGCTTTTTATCAAAGTGAGACGATACTGTATGATTAGCATAACCCTTTTCAATATTGTAAATATGCTCATTCATCCTAATTTTCAGAAGTCTAGAGGTACGCCCTATATAGATTAAATTGCATGAGCATCGTAACATGTAAATTACGTTTTTGCTATTGCAAGTAATAAATTGATCTATACTGTACTCCCTTTTGTTATCTCCAGAAAATAATTTTTTACAGAATTTTGGAGTTTTTTTCATAAAATTGCAAGCATTGCAGAATTGACACTTTCTAAAACCCATTTCAGATGGTAGCAACCAATTTTTTACTTTGTTGTTGTCTACTTCTTTAATACATTGGGATAGTTGAAATTTAAGGTTGGGAACCTTTCTAAAAATTATGTTAGGTCCATCGCCCAAAAATTCATTTAATGCTGCATCTCTTGTGAGGATTCCCCAGTGTTTTTGTATGATGTTCCTAAGTTCTCCACTCTGAGTGCTATGTTGGAAGATAAGTCTATTTGCTAGTTTATCATCAGTGAATTTCTTATTTTTGATTTTATATTTTAATAAATCTGACCTGTCCATGTTGGTTACTTCTTCTATTTTTTCATCTAGAAAATTAGCTGGATAATTTTTCTCTAAAAAACGTTTTTTTAGGATTTGAGATTGAACCTTATACATATCTTGTTCTTTACAATTACGTCTCAGTCGGACGAATTGACCTTTAGGGACATTTTTAAGCCAATGTTTTTGATGACAACTTTCGAGGCTTATGTAATTGTTTACGTCTATGCTCTTAAAAAAGTTTTTCGACTTCAACATTTCATTCTCAATGTATATTTCAAGGTCTAAAAATTCTACCTTGGTTTGACTATAATTCCAAGTTAGAGCTACTTTGAACTCATTTATTTTCAAATATTCCATGAATTCAAGTAATTGGTTCTCACTTCCTGACCATATGAAGAAAAGGTCATCTATGTAGCGATGATAAGACACCAGATATTGCGCCCAGCTAGAGTTGTAAATATATTGATTTTCCCAATTGGCCATATATAAATTGGCATAGCTGGGCGCAAATCTGGTGCCCATCGCTGTGCCTCCTACTTGCAAATAATATTGGTGGTTGAACCAAAAGTAGTTGGTTTCTAGAATTATAGCTATGCTGTCTAAAATAAACTCAAGTTGTTTTTTATCCAAAGAGTCATCTTTTTCTAGGATGTTTTTTACTGATGCTATGCCAAGATTTTTGTCTATTATGGTATAAAGTGACGTGACATCACTAGTCACCAACCACCAATTTGGATTCCACTCGAGTTTTTCTAAATGGTTACGGATACTTAAGGTATCTTTCAAATATGATTTTGTCTTTACAACATAAGTCTGTAAAAATTGGTCTATATACGCCGATAAATTGCTTGTGAGGGAATTAACCCCTGACACTATGGGTCTACCCGGGGGGTTAGATGGATCCTTGTGTATTTTCGGCAGTATATAAAAAGTGGGAGTTTTTGGAAATTTGTTGTAGATATATTGATATTCTTTTTTATTCACAATGCCTGTTTTTAAGCCTTTTTCTAAGTGAAGTTCAAGTCTTTTTTTAAATTTTATTATTGGATTACTATCAAGTTCGATATATACCTCAGTGTTTTTAAGTTGTCTAAGACATTCCTCATTGTATTTAGTTTTATCCATGATAACTGTCCCTCCGCCCTTGTCCGCGGGCTTTATGACTATCTTATCATTCATTTTTAAATCTGCCAAGGCTGTTTGTTCTAGTTTAGTGAGATTGGAACCATAATTAGTTTTCATATTTTTAATATCCCTGTGTACTAGTTCTAAGAATGTCTCCATAGGTGCTGATTTGCACTGTGTGGGATTAAAGGAGGACTTTTTATGTACCTCTATATGTTTATATTTATTTATTTCTATAGAACTGTTACTGATTATGGGATTGTTAGTGAAAAACTTTTTTATACATAGATTTCTAATAAACTTCTGAATTCCTATAAAGGCTTCAAATTTATTCATTCTGTAACTGGGAGCAAAATTTAGCCCTTTGTTTAAGACAGAGGTTTGGGCTTCTGATAGTGTGGTACTAGACAGATTGAAAATACCATTATCTTTTATATTTATTTGTTTATTATTGTGTTTATTACTTAGTAATCCGTTCTGTCCATGTTTTTGCGTCTTTTGTTGAACAGATCTGAATCCGTTCTTGTGTATTTTCTTTTTCCAGCCTCTATAAAAACCTCCTCCTCTTCTGAGTTATATCTTGCTAAAGCTCCAAATCTATTATGGGTGGTGGTTTCTTTTGGATATTGTTCTTTATGATTTTTAAAAGGATTTCTAGGTTGTTGCCAATTATTTTCTTCTCTTGCCCACTGTTCAGATCTATCCTGATTGTTTCTATAATTCATATTTTTATTATAAGTCATGTCATGATTTTTCTGTGGATATCTGTGATCTGCATAGGAAAAATCTTCCTTTCTTTTGTTATAGTAGCTCTCTCTTTCTCTATGTGCTAAAGAATTATGTTGGTGTTGATTTGATGTATTGCCATAATAATTATTTCTATGTGTGTATCTAAAGTCTTGATCTTTATATTGTAAACGCTCCTTGTTGGAATTACTAGTATTTTGAATATGTGTTCTTCTATTTTTGGCTCTATAATTTCTTTCTTTCCTTTCTTTATAATCCTCATAGTCTCTAAAGTATTTCTTTCTCTTAGTGTCTTTGATCTCTTTTTTTAAACAATCTAAATTTTCTGCCACTTTTTGTGAAAGTTCCCCATATTATTTGCTCTCCATATGGGGAGTTATTTTTTGTTCCAGCATGTTAATTTCTATATTTGCCTCATCCAATAATTTTTTCTTTTCACTAATAATAAGATTCATAAGTTTTCTTGTGCATTCTTCTAAAATATGATTCCACTTGGTCATAAACATAAGGTTATCCTGACCAAATGTGGGATTTTTTAGAATTCGTAATCCTCTAGGGGTAATTTGTTCTTTCAAATATTTTTCTAAGGTTACTATCTCAAGGTGATATTTGGTTTCTTTAACCATATATTTTTCAACTTCCTTTAAGAGGTTTGCTAGTGAGTCATCTGTGTGTTCAGAATCATTAAAAAAATCATCAGCACCTGATGCTAGGGTGCGTCTACTTTGAAACAAAGACATAGTGAAAAAATCTCCCAAATTAACAAAAAGTAATATATATAATGTGTTCTATATGTGAAATCTATGAGTATGTGTAAAAGGTTAAAAACTGTGTGAATGGTGTGAACTGCTAATTAATTAACAAGGTGTGCTTGGCTTTGATACACCTATAAACAAAACTCTGTGCTAAAGGAATACCCAAATATAGCTAGTTTGCTGCAGAAAAATCAGCGTGTGAACAAAAAAACAGTACTAGTGACAAAAGCTGATAAAAGTCCAAAAATTATTTAAAGGCTATCAGTTAAAAATAAACAGTAAACAGTGCTTACCAAACATAAGTGCTAATACAATTGCTTACATTAATCCATAATTACAGGATATAAATATTACTTATATCTTAGTGCACTAGTAAAATAGGTATAACAACAAGATAAAATTACAATAAATATACCAAATATCACAAAGAAAAAAAAAGTGTGAAATAAATGTGATAACAAAAATCATAAAAGGAAAACCAAATAAAGTTCTGAATAAAGGATATGTCTGTGTCCTCTGGATGAGTTTTTCAGCTTGTTAGCATTCCTCAGTGAGATCCCATAAAAAAGGAAACAGAAAATTGCAACATAGTGTGAATCTGTAATGGCACTTTGAGGAAGTAGTTGTTTTGTAACAAATGACTACTCACATTTGTTTGAGCTTTCCACTAAGCTCAAGGATATGCGCACTCCCACTTTATACTGATGGGAAAACAGTACACTAGGCAAAACTTGGATACAAATTTATTTTAAAATATATAAAAGCGTCACATAAGCCTTGATAACACCACAATGTAAGGGTACAAAAGCAGATATGCTGTAATAAATGCTTCAAATCGCCAAACTTGCAAAGAGGTAAATGGATCAGCAGGAGTGTGACCGCTGAAACCAAAACCTCTTTAGTAGCAAGACAGTAGCGCTAAGCCCCCAGGTGTCCTGGCTAGTGTAGAGACGTGATAAAACTCAATATAGAACAGTTCAGTTCCGACGTACGTTTCGCAGGTATGCTTTGTCAAGGAATGTTTGTGCGCATGTCCAAGAGTCCTTTTAAACAATCCATTGATGAGTTTCTGCCAGGTTTGTAGTTCCATCCTCCATTTTGGAAGTTGGCATTTAGGTAATTTGTCATTAAACAACTAGTGTGTTTTTCAGCTTCTTTCAGTTTTATACATTTTGTTGATATATGCATAGATGTTAAGATGGATAACCAGAATTGGTAAATTATGCATTATAATGTTATAGCATTATACATATATGCAAAACTTCAAAAAACATAATCACATTGTGCCTGCAATTGGTGTCTATACTGATGGTATATGTAGGTATTTGTTGTGTTTTTTTTTTTTGTTTTGTTTTTTTTTACCCCTTATTGTGAAGGTATTAGTTATATCTTTTTTAGTTTAAGTGATGTTACTGACTATATGTCCTATGGACCATAATTAAACTACTAGCCTTATTATAAACCTAGTTGTATCGTAATGTTTTCAAAAATAGATTTTATTTGTTAGCATGTGGCATGTTTAAAAACATATATTGTACTTGTATGTGTTTGCGCTGAAAAGTTATGATAGGATGTTGAGGTTACTGTTTCTAACTATGTGTTTAATTTTACATTTGGGGTTCCATATATTGAAAATAAGTTTGTGAAACATTCTAAAACTACCTAGCACTGACAATATGAGTGTGGACAAAGAGAAAAAAAAAAAAAAAAAAATAAATAAATAAAATAAAAAAATATTAAAACTTAAAAAAAAATAAATTTTTTTTTTTTTTTTAATATATATATATTATAAATTTAAAAAAAAAAATAAAAAAAAATAAATAAATAAATAAATAAAAAAAAATTAAAAATAAAAAAAATAAAAAATAAAAATAAAACAAGACATATATAGATTTTATAGCCTTCGTAGCTGAACTTATAAATAACTTTCACAAAAAGTGATGGATTTCAAAATCTTTATTAAGACCATTGGGTATCAAGCTATCCATAATATGGATCCACTTCATTTCCAATTGTCCCAATCTATTCTGTGTGTCTCCTCCCTTCCAATTCAGTTCTAATTTCCTAATGCCCAGAAATTCCAAATCCTTTACATTTCTATTGTGCTTTTTATCAAAGTGAGACGATACTGTATGATTAGCATAACCCTTTTCAATATTGTAAATATGCTCATTCATCCTAATTTTCAGAAGTCTAGAGGTACGCCCTATATAGATTAAATTGCATGAGCATCGTAACATGTAAATTACGTTTTTGCTATTGCAAGTAATAAATTGATCTATACTGTACTCCCTTTTGTTATCTCCAGAAAAGAATTTTTTACAGAATTTTGGAGTTTTTTTCATAAATTTGCAAGCATTGCAGAATTGACACTTTCTAAAACCCATTTCAGATGGTAGCAACCAATTTTTTACTTTGTTGTTGTCTACTTCTTTAATACATTGGGATAGTTGAAATTTAAGGTTGGGAACCTTTCTAAAAATTATGTTAGGTCCATCACCCAAAAATTCATTTAATGCTGCATCTCTTGTGAGGATTCCCCAGTGTTTTTGTATGATGTTCCTAAGTTCTCCACTCTGAGTGCTATGTTGGAAGATAAGTCTATTTGCTAGTTTATCATCAGTGAATTTCTTATTTTTGATTTTATATTTTAATAAATCTGACCTGTCCATGTTGGTTACTTCTTCTATTTTTTCATCTAGAAAATTAGCTGGATAATTTTTCTCTAAAAAACGTTTTTTTAGGATTTGAGATTGAACCTTATACATATCTTGTTCTTTACAATTACGTCTCAGTCGGACGAATTGACCTTTAGGGACATTTTTAAGCCAATGTTTTTGATGACAACTTTCGAGGCTTATGTAATTGTTTACGTCTATGCTCTTAAAAAAGTTTTTCGACTTCAACATTTCATTCTCAATGTATATTTCAAGGTCTAAAAATTCTACCTTGGTTTGACTATAATTCCAAGTTAGAGCTACTTTGAACTCATTTATTTTCAAATATTCCATGAATTCAAGTAATTGGTTCTCACTTCCTGACCATATGAAGAAAAGGTCATCTATGTAGCGATGATAAGACACCAGATATTGCGCCCAGCTAGAGTTGTAAATATATTGATTTTCCCAATTGGCCATATATAAATTGGCATAGCTGGGCGCAAATCTGGTGCCCATCGCTGTGCCTCCTACTTGCAAATAATATTGGTGGTTGAACCAAAAGTAGTTGGTTTCTAGAATTATAGCTATGCTGTCTAAAATAAACTCAAGTTGTTTTTTATCCAAAGAGTCATCTTTTTCTAGGATGTTTTTTACTGATGCTATGCCAAGATTTTTGTCTATTATGGTATAAAGTGACGTGACATCACTAGTCACCAACCACCAATTTGGATTCCACTCGAGTTTTTCTAAATGGTTACGGATACTTAAGGTATCTTTCAAATATGATTTTGTCTTTACAACATAAGTCTGTAAAAATTGGTCTATATACGCCGATAAATTGCTTGTGAGGGAATTAACCCCTGACACTATGGGTCTACCCGGGGGGTTAGATGGATCCTTGTGTATATTCGGCAGTATATAAAAAGTGGGAGTTTTTGGAAATTTGTTGTAGATATATTGATATTCTTTTTTATTCACAATGCCTGTTTTTAAGCCTTTTTCTAAGTGAAGTTCAAGTCTTTTTTTAAATTTTATTATTGGATTACTATCAAGTTCGATATATACCTCAGTGTTTTTAAGTTGTCTAAGACATTCCTCATTGTATTTAGTTTTATCCATGATAACTGTCCCTCCGCCCTTGTCCGCGGGCTTTATGACTATCTTATCATTCATTTTTAAATCTGCCAAGGCTGTTTGTTCTAGTTTAGTGAGATTGGAACCATAATTAGTTTTCATATTTTTAATATCCCTGTGTACTAGTTCTAAGAATGTCTCCATAGGTGCTGATTTGCACTGTGTGGGATTAAAGGAGGACTTTTTATGTACCTCTATATGTTTATATTTATTTATTTCTATAGAACTGTTACTGATTATGGGATTGTTAGTGAAAAACTTTTTTATACATAGATTTCTAATAAACTTCTGAATTCCTATAAAGGCTTCAAATTTATTCATTCTGTAACTGGGAGCAAAATTTAGCCCTTTGTTTAAGACAGAGGTTTGGGCTTCTGATAGTGTGGTACTAGACGAATTGAAAATACCATTATCTATTTTTTATTTATTTGTTTATTATTGTGTTTATTACTTAGTAATCCGTTCTGTCCATGTTTTTGCGTCTTTTGTTGAACAGATCTGAATCCGTTCTTGTGTATTTTCTTTTTCCAGCCTCTATAAAAACCTCCTCCTCTTCTGAGTTATATCTTGCTAAAGCTCCAAATCTATTATGGGTGGTGGTTTCTTTTGGATATTGTTCTTTATGATTTTTAAAAGGATTTCTAGGTTGTTGCCAATTATTTTCTTCTCTTGCCCACTGTTCAGATCTATCCTGATTGTTTCTATAATTCATATTTTTATTATAAGTCATGTCATGATTTTTCTGTGGATATCTGTGATCTGCATAGGAAAAATCTTCCTTTCTTTTGTTATAGTAGCTCTCTCTTTCTCTATGTGCTAAAGAATTATGTTGGTGTTGATTTGATGTATTGCCATAATAATTATTTCTATGTGTGTATCTAAAGTCTTGATCTTTATATTGTAAACGCTCCTTGTTGGAATTACTAGTATTTTGAATATGTGTTCTTCTATTTTTGGCTCTATAATTTCTTTCTTTCCTTTCTTTATAATCCTCATAGTCTCTAAAGTATTTCTTTCTCTTAGTGTCTTTGATCTCTTTTTTTAAACAATCTAAATTTTCTGCCACTTTTTGTGAAAGTTCCCCATATTGTTTGCTCTCCATATGGGGAGTTATTTTTTGTTCCAGCATGTTAATTTCTATATTTGCCTCATCCAATAATTTTTTCTTTTCACTAATAATAAGATTCATAAGTTTTCTTGTGCATTCTTCTAAAATATGATTCCACTTGGTCATAAACATAAGGTTATCCTGACCAAATGTGGGATTTTTTAGAATTCGTAATCCTCTAGGGGTAATTTGTTCTTTCAAATATTTTTCTAAGGTTACTATCTCAAGGTGATATTTGGTTTCTTTAACCATATATTTTTCAACTTCCTTTAAGAGGTTTGCTAGTGAGTCATCTGTGTGTTCAGAATCATTAAAAAAATCATCAGCACCTGATGCTAGGGTGCGTCTACTTTGAAACAAAGACATAGTGAAAAAATCTCCCAAATTAACAAAAAGTAATATATATAATGTGTTCTATATGTGAAATCTATGAGTATGTGTAAAAGGTTAAAAACTGTGTGAATGGTGTGAACTGCTAATTAATTAACAAGGTGTGCTTGGCTTTGATACACCTATAAACAAAACTCTGTGCTAAAGGAATACCCAAATATAGCTAGTTTGCTGCAGAAAAATCAGCGTGTGAACAAAAAAACAGTACTAGTGACAAAAGCTGATAAAAGTCCAAAAATTATTTAAAGGCTATCAGTTAAAAATAAACAGTAAACAGTGCTTACCAAACATAAGTGCTAATACAATTGCTTACATTAATCCATAATTACAGGATATAAATATTACTTATATCTTAGTGCACTAGTAAAATAGGTATAACAACAAGATAAAATTACAATAAATATACCAAATATCACAAAGAAAAAAAAAGTGTGAAATAAATGTGATAACAAAAATCATAAAAGGAAAACCAAATAAAGTTCTGAATAAAGGATATGTCTGTGTCCTCTGGATGAGTTTTTCAGCTTGTTAGCATTCCTCAGTGAGATCCCATAAAAAAGGAAACAGAAAATTGCAACATAGTGTGAATCTGTAATGGCACTTTGAGGAAGTAGTTGTTTTGTAACAAATGACTACTCACATTTGTTGGAGCTTTCCACTAAGCTCAAGGATATGCGCACTCCCACTTTATACTGATGGGAAAACAGTACACTAGGCAAAACTTGGATACAAATTTATTTTAAAATATATAAAAGCGTCACATAAGCCTTGATAACACCACAATGTAAGGGTACAAAAGCAGATATGCTGTAATAAATGCTTCAAATCGCCAAACTTGCAAAGAGGTAAATGGATCAGCAGGAGTGTGACCGCTGAAACCAAAACCTCTTTAGTAGCAAGACAGTAGCGCTAAGCCCCCAGGTGTCCTGGCTAGTGTAGAGACGTGATAAAACTCAATATAGAACAGTTCAGTTCCGACGTACGTTTCGCAGGTATGCTTTGTCAAGGAATGTTTGTGCGCATGTCCAAGAGTCCTTTTAAACAATCCATTGATGAGTTTCTGCCAGGTTTGTAGTTCCATCCTCCATTTTGGAAGTTGGCATTTAGGTAATTTGTCATTAAACAACTAGTGTGTTTTTCAGCTTCTTTCAGTTTTATACATTTTGTTGATATATGCATAGATGTTAAGATGGATAACCAGAATTGGTAAATTATGCATTATAATGTTATAGCATTATACATATATGCAAAACTTCAAAAAACATAATCACATTGTGCCTGCAATTGGTGTCTATACTGATGGTATATGTAGGTATTTGTTGTGTTTTTTTTTTTTTTAACCCCTTATTGTGAAGGTATTAGTTATATCTTTTTTAGTTTAAGTGATGTTACTGACTATATGTCCTATGGACCATAATTAAACTACTAGCCTTATTATAAACCTAGTTGTATCGTAATGTTTTCAAAAATAGATTTTATTTGTTAGCATGTGGCATGTTTAAAAACATATATTGTACTTGTATGTGTTTGCGCTGAAAAGTTATGATAGGATGTTGAGGTTACTGTTTCTAACTATGTGTTTAATTTTACATTTGGGGTTCCATATATTGAAAATAAGTTTGTGAAACATTCTAAAACTACCTAGCACTGACAATATGAGTGTGGACAAAGAGAAAAAAAAAAAATAAATAAATAAATAAAATAAAAAAATATTAAAACTTAAAAAAAATTTAATTTTTAAAAAAAAAAAAAAAAAAAAAAAAAAAAAAAATATATATATATTATAAATTTAAAAAAAATAAGTAAATAAATAAAAAAAAAAAATAAACTTTTGAATGTCTGATTGTAATTTTTTTAAGTCTTTTTTAACAATTGGTATTGGAATACTTTGCATAGTATAAAGTATTTTAGGGAAGGTTATCATTTTGTATAAATTTATTCTACCCACAATAGAGAGAGGTAGCTTAGACCAAAATTTAAGCTCTTCACTATTTTTTTTAAACAGAGGAGTAAAATTCATGCTATACCACCTGTCTTCCGAGAGAGAAATATGTATTCCTAAGTATCTTATACCTTCAGGTGAATTTTTAAAATATTCCTTAATTTTAGTATTAATTTGCCCTTTGATCATCATTAATTCCGACTTACTTGAATTTATTTTGTAACCAGAAAACTTACTGAAATTATTTATTATTTCCATTATTATAGGAATATTTTTTTCTAAATTACTTACAAACAAAAGCAAATCGTCTGCATATAGGGCGATCTTGCATTCATGCTGCTCTATTTTGATTCCCTCTATCTTCTCTCTTAAAACACATGCAAAAGGTTCTATGACAATGTCAAATAACAGGGGTGACAAAGGGCATCCCTGTCTAGTACCTCTCTTTAGGATGATATCACCCGAAATTTGACCATTAACTAATAACGCTGTGTGAGGAAAATTATATAACTTTTCAATCAGCTTAATTATCCTTTCATGAAAGCCGAACTGCCTTAAAGAAGTGTATAGATGGTTCCACTCTATAGAGTCAAACGCTTTATGAGCATCTAATGCGATAATAGCGGCATCACAGATCCTATCTCGTATCTTCATATTACTTTGCTTTTTAAAGTGATCTAAAACAAGAAAAACTTTTCTAATGTATTACATGTTTAAGTACTATTTGGAATCTCTCCGCTATTATACCATTTAACAACTTATAATCTACGTTTAGGAGAGATATAGGTCTATATGAATCCATTTGATCACTTTTTTTATTTGGCTTTAATATTAAGGAGGTCCAAGAGGCCGTAAAGTTAGTTGACATTTCTTTCCCCTCACAGAAATAAGAGTTAAAAAGGGACTTAAGATTAGGTATTATGTGCTCTGATAAAATTTTATAATATTCATTTGGCAATAAATCTGGCCCGGGTGACTTATTATTTTTTAGATTTTTTATTGCCTCTTCGATTTCCTTCTCTGTAATTGGCTCTATTATTTTTTTTTTTTTTTTTTCAAAAGAATTTTATTCATTTTCAAACTTGTAGAAGTAACAATGAGGGACACGCAGGTCCCAAACACATACATCAATGGCATACAGGAGTATATGATTACGGGTCGAACCAGGGGACCCAAAGATAAGAAATAATACAGTAGTGATAAGATTAGATGGACTCCCCTGGTGGAGAGATGACATCTCACATCAGTCTGAGAACAAATGGGATATCTGAAAAGGAACCTATACAACACAACGCATGTCTTGAAATCAGAACAAAGTCTAAGGGGAGGGGGAAGGAGGGGGGGGGGAAAGGAGGGGGGGGAGCATAGAAGAGGAGAGGGAAGAAATGGAGGAAGATGGTAGATAGATCAAGGTTAGTCAGGCTGTAGGCTTTAGGACATGACAGGAGGACTCCAGGAAGTATCAAACTTGTCCTTCCAATCAGCCCAAGCAAGCTCAAATATATCTAGTTTGTTTAAGTCGAAATATATAGTCTTTTCCATGGAGTATAAGAAGGCCATGGTTTTTTCAATCTCGTTCCATGAAGGAGGTTTTTCTTTTTTCCAGGACCTAGCCAAATTAGTCTTAATAGAGGCTAATAAGTAGGTACTGAAGATGCCTTGATGCTTAGGTAAGTCCTGTAAACCCAGGTGGAGCAAAGCAGTAGGCGGGCCAGGCGGAATTCTGATTCCGAAATCGGTAAGGGCGCGGAAACCTTGAGACCATAAGGAAGTGATTTTAGGGCATTCCCACCAGATGTGGAGCATGGTGCCCTGCAGACCACAGTTCCTCCAGCAAAGAGGTGACACTCCTGGGTACATCCTTGCCAGCCGTGTGGGGACCAGATACCAGTGGGAAATCACCTTGTAATAGGTTTCGAACATAGTGATGCAATGGAGGGTTTTCTTCGTCAAAAGGATGGCCCTTTGCCAGGTGTCCACCGAGATTTGAGAGTTCAGTAAAGCCTCCCAGATCTGCAAATGCGGGGCAATTTCAGGCGGGACAGTACCATCGAGAGTCCCATAATGGAACGATAATGGTCGGATAAGTCTGTGACCCGTCTTCCAGACAGACTCCCACGGGGTGGACTGTCGAGAGGTGGTGGGGAGAAAACCCCAGCTTCTCAAGAGGCTTTTAATCCTAATGGTCTCAAAAAAGAGGACCGGAGGAATATCCCCAGGGGAACCCAGGAGAGTTGGATCTATAAAGCCATCGGGCTGTGATGCGGACCAAAAGTCCGAGACCCGCCGAATCCCTAGCCTGGCCCATATATTCGGGTGGGTATCCGCCAGTCCAGAAAGCAGACCAGCCACCGAAGTGATAGGGGAAGGGTGGGGGGCAATTAGTTGGCGGTGCCGGATCTTGTCCCAGACCTGAAGGCATTCTGTGATAACTAAATTGTTGATACCTAGAGTTCTGCGGCTGTGTGGCGGGGTCCAAATAATATCCTTGAGCAGGACATTATGGGGTAGAGAGGCCTGTTCAATCTCGCGCCATTTATCACGGGACTGAAGAACTCCCCACTGGGAGATGTGGGTAAGCATGGCCCCCTCATAGTATTTTACCACAGAAGGGGAAGCCAGGCCTCCTAGGTGTATAGGAAATTTCAGATGTTTTTGTGCTATCCTGGGGGTCGAGCCCTTCCAAATAAATTTTGTTATTTCACTCTGAAACTGTAGCAAGAGTGGCATAGGGACTCTGATGGGGAGGCACCTAAACAAGTAGGTGAGCTTAGGGAGGAAAGACATTTTAATAGAGGCTATACGCCCCATCCATGAGATGGACTTGTGATCCCAAGCATTTTTTAAGGATCTCAGTTCAGACAACAAGGGGATGTAATTGTCCTTGACCATTTTTGAGGCGTTGTTAGATATTCTAACCCCCAAATGTGTGACCTGCTCCTGCGACCATTTGAAGTTATAGCTCTTCTTTAAACTATTAATGTAATTGTGAGGGTATCCCCACCAATATATCTCTGTCTTTTGAGTGTTCAGTTTATAAAATGAGAGGTCGCCAAAGTTCTGTAGAACATCCAACAGTCTGGGAACAGCTCTACCGGGGTCCGCAGTGAAGATTGTGATATCATCTGCGAATAATGCAATTTTTTGCAGAGTGCCTGAAAGCATTATCCCTGGAATGGACGCATCATCGCGGATATGGGCAGCCAAGGGCTCGATTGCCAGGGCAAACAACAGCGGAGATAGGGGGCACCCTTGTCTAGTGCCATTGGAGATGCTGAAGGGATCAGACTGAAAGCCAAGACCCCTGACAGCAGCCGACGGGGCAGAATATAGCGCCTGAATAGCCCTGCATGTCGACTGGGGGAAGTTAAAGGTTCTGAGGGTTTCCCACAAGTAGGACCAGCGGATTCGGTCAAAAGCCTTCTCGGCATCCAAGGAGATAACCGAGAAAGGCTTCTGCATTCTGGTAGATTCACACACAATATTAACAAGACGCCTAGTATTGTCCGGCCCCTCGCGCTTGTGAATGAACCCTACTTGATCCGGACCTATAAGGTGCGGGAGAAGCCTGCTGATACGATTGGCAAGAATTTTAGAGTAGACCTTCACGTCTACGTTAATTAAAGAAATTGGCCTATAGCTTGCACAGGAGGAAGGATCCTTATCTGGTTTTGGCAGGGTGACTATGGCTGCTTTTAAGAATTCCTCCCTCAGGGAGCCTTCTTCACTTGCTAAGGTAAAAAACCTCTGCAAGTAGGGTGATAGTTCATTAACAAATACCTTATAAAACTGGGCAGAGAAGCCATCAGGCCCTGGAGCCTTAAAGGGTTTTAGATTTTTTATCGTTAGCTTAATCTCCGCCAAAGATAAAGGAGCTGTGAGGGAGTCTTGTTGCTCTGTAGTAAGAGTGGGGAGGTAAGCGGAGGTCAGAAAGTCTCTGATATCCTGACTAGTAGTTGGGGTGAGAGTCTCCGAATTTTCAATATTGTAAAGTTTGGAGTAAAAGTCAGCAAAGCATTCTCCAATCTGAGAGGGCCTCTTATGCAATTTGCCATTATAATTAATCTGGGAAATGCGGGAGTTACTATGCTTATGCCTGAGCCTATTAGCAAGCATAGTGTCAGGTCTATTACCTTTGTAATAGTATAATTGTTTTAGTTTGCTTAGATTAGTTTGTGTACGGCGGAGCTCTAGGAGGTTGATATGCTCCTTAACTGTAGCAATCTGCGCTGCCACATCAAGGCTAATGGAAGCGCGATTGAGGGACTCCAAGGATCTGAGTTTTGCGTGTGCCTGTGCAAGAGTAAGGCCCGCTCGTTTTCTCAGTGCTCCTTGTTTGCGAATGATAAGGCCCCTGATAGTTGCTTTTATCGCGCCCCATAGAATATCGTCTGAGGTCTGGCCGTTGTCATTACAAACTAACAGTTCAGTCAGGTCCCGTCTTAATTCCTCCCTGAACGGAATATCGGCCAAAATGTGTCTAGGAAGGCACCAATTGGATTTACTTGGTGCTTTATCTGAGGGAAATAGATCCGCCGTTACAAGGTCATGGTCCGACCAAGAACAGAGTGGGATACTGGAGCAGGAGACTGAGTCCAAAGACCCAGCCTGACAGAAGATATAGTCCAGTCGGGAGTAAGTTTTGTGGGGGATAGAGAAATGAGTAAAGTCCCTATCGTTAGGATGTAGACTTCTCCAAATGTCGAAGTATCCATATTGCGACATTACTGCCCTAAATTGGGCAGAGATATATGTCTCTTGCGAATGCTTACTGCCCGCTCGAAGCTGTTTGCGGTCGAGATTTGGCTCCCATGTCATGTTGAAGTCTCCCGCAATCAAAACCCTCCCTTGCCTAATCGTATCAAGTGTCTGCAAAATAGTACGGAGAGATGCCGGCTGGCGGGAGTTAGGAAGATAAATGGAGACCAATGTATGAAGAACATGGTCCAGTTTACAAACCAGAATTGTATATCTGGCTTGGGGATCAGTAAGTGCATAAAGTTGCTCGTAGGCGATCCTGTTGTGAAGCAGGATGGCCGTCCCTCTAGCTTTTTTGGAGAAGGGTGAGTGTTCCAGGACTTTATAGGAACGAGAGTGAAAATATTGAGGGGCGCCCGACTGCCAGTGAGTCTCCTGCAGGAAGACTACGTCAGGATTGTGGAATCTCAGTTCACGTGACAAAAGACTCCTTTTAAAGGGGGAGTTAAGCCCCCTAACATTATGTGTGAGCACCTTTAAAGAGTGCGCCATCTCACTACCGTGGCCTGGGGACAGGGGATAGGATGGAAATTGAAGAGAGGGGGTTAGAGGGGGAAATTAGGACAGGAAATCAGTTCTGAGGTGTTGTAATAGGAAATGAGGTGAAAATAGTTCACCTAAGTGGAACCCTGGCGTGGGCTACCTATGTGGGGGGGGGAGCTAGGAATAGGTACAGGGAGAAAGCCGAGACCATCGGCCCCTCACCGTGCACAAGGGAAGGAAACAAATAAGTCTATAAACATATATTTAACCTGTGAAAACAGTAATGGATATGTACATACAACAACAAACCTGAGTAAGGTACGAAGCATCCAGATTAGGTAAATAGAAAATCAGTCATAACATGTTGAGGAGAAAAAAAAACAAAAAAAAAAAAAAAAAAAACGGTACTTATGCTATCTAAAGGGAGGAGGTAATACTATGCCTATTCATTTAGAGATGAATGACCTGTGCTGGGTTGACCACATAAAGTATTAGAAAGCATGTATAAACCCTGGTAATACAAATATGCACACAAATTACAAGAAGGAAAAAATAATAATATTGACTGTAACTTTAGACCCGATATGGGCCGCTAAGAGTCCAGTGCTAGCTAAGTACCGCTGTCGCTGTGGGGCCATCCATAGAGAATGGACCCTATGTTAGAGCATGATGACAGATTAAAGTTGTTGTTGACCAATGGTGCCCTGCATTCAGGAGGAGGGATCTTGGGGACCCCGGGAGTCCTGTGCCTGCTGTGTTTTTTGCCTTTTGGAACGCTGATCCTTAGCGGTCCATTCTGGGGCAGTAGCCCTCAATTTTGCCTTGATGGGAATAGATTCCGTCATGTCTCCTTTGGTAAGACCCCACTGTGCCAGCAATACAGTGCCCTGTGCCAGTGAAGACATTATGTGGGTTTGATTGTCCCTTGTAATCAACAACTTAGACGGGTATCCCCATCTGTAACGGATGCCAGCATTTCTGAGAGCCAGTGTGACTGGTTGGTACTGCCTTCTGAATTGTAGGGTGTGAGCCGACAAATCGGGAAGAAGCTGGATGGTTTGAAACTTTTCTGGCAACTGAGGCTTACGGGAGGCGGCCTGCATCAGCTTGTCTTTAAAGAGGAAACTGTGAAAACAGGCTATAACGTCTCTTGGCTTTTCTTGTGAGACAGACCTGGGGCGTAGAGCTCTGTGAACTCTTTCAATAGTGGTAGTTAGGCCCTCCATAGGACCCAACAGGCTACCGAAGAGCTCTTGGAGAAAACCTTGTAGATCTGCTGGTGTAATGTCCTCCGGTATACCCCGAAATCTTATATTATTCCTGCGGGCCCGATCTTCAACGTCCGCCAGCTTAAACTCGAGCTGACTCAGCTGGTCAGCCAAAGACTCAGAGTAGGCCAAAAGGTTTGATTGATCCATAACAATATCATCTTGCCGCCTTTCTAGGGAGTCCACCCTTTCACCTATCTCCGAAATATCCTTTTTGAGCTCAGCATGATTTTTTTGAATTTCTTTGGTGATGAAGCGGGTTTGGTTAGCGAGCATCTTCTGAAGGGTATCCTCAGTAATGAAGTGCTGAGACCTGGGGTTTAACAGGGCATCCTGTTGGGAACCATCACCCAGAGACTCTGACCCACTCAGGCCATCATTAGAGTCATCTTCCATTTCCTTGCGTGGTAGGGAGAAGTGGTCTATCACCGTTTTTTTCACTGATCCAGGTGTTTTAGTGGTTCGTCTGATCGTATGAGGCATTTTGAATTTGTGGCAAAAAGAGAGTCAATGAGACAAAGGCGGACACAAGACAGGTAGAGCGGTGGTGGCACCAGAGGTTAGATTCACAGGGGATTACAAAAATAAGAGCATGAGCAAGTAATCACATTAAGCAGTACACAGAGAGGGGCCCAGACGGCCTCCCCGGCCCCTACCCCTCCATGACGGCCACCCTGCTAAGGATTAAATGACCACAGGTCTAGTTTGTAAAAAGGAATAGGCCGCCACCGGGGGGCGAGGGCCAGCGAGACCTCCCAGACACAGGTCAAGGGCAAGTTCACTCCAAAAGTTATGGATAAAATTGTGGCAAGTCCCCTTCTGGCCCGGGAATAGGGGGTACGACCTTTCGGAAGGGAAAAGGGGAGAGGGAAGTGACCAGCCCAGACAAGCAGGGCCGGAAAGGGGGGGCCAGTTGGGGTTCACCTGTTAAATGAAAACCAATACAATGCAATACAATAATGGTCAGAGTGGACCTCAGCAAATATTCTAGTTTTTCTTTTAAGCCACGTGGGTGAAGGATGAGGCAAGCTACGTTCTGTGTTAATGAGGGTGCAGTATGGTGTAGCCTAAGTGTGCGTGATGAGTGTGTGTCAGTATATAGAAGGTTAAAGAGGTAAGATCTGTGTGGCTATGCAATAAAGGAGGGTGTTCTAGGTCTAGGCTGGCTTGGATGTGTTAACCAGGGGTATGCTGTGTTGGCGTGATAAGTAAACCTCTAATGTAAGTCGTGGGAGTACTGGGTGTGTGTTAACAGGTTATCCTACTAGTGAGATATTGAGAGTAGAGGTGTAATGTAACAAGTGGACCGAGAATATAGATGGTTGTATTAGTTTTCAGACTCTTATATTTCTCTTAAGTCACGTGTGTGAGGGATGAGGGGAAATTACGTACTACAATAACAAAGTGACCAGCCTAGACTAGCTAGGCCGGAAAGGGAGAGTCTTGAGAGACCAACACTGAGGCAGTAGTTTAATTTACTGGGATGACTATTACCGTGGAATGAACCTGCAGGAAAGAAAAGTCGTTAGGCAAACAGTAAGATAACACAACACTCTTCTTTGAGCCGGGGCCCAAAGACACATAAGCTGGCGCAGCAGCAATAAGCTAGTAAGATAATGTGGCCCACTGGTGGAAAATGTGCAACACAGGGCCCAAGACATATGAAGTAATGCTGCAATATTTGTTAACAGTCCAGGGCCGCTATATTGGCTATATGTGGGGGGTATGTCCCGCAGACAAGGGGTCCCGCAACAGCAAAAGCCAAAAAAGTTTACTTAAGCAAATTTATGGGGACCAATAGCACACAAAACTCCGGTTACAGCACCTTTATAATAGAAAAGTGAAGATTAGGTAACAGATTAATACTACAACTTGGGTAAGTGAACTAAGTGTAAGAGATTGGCGCAGTAACTATGAATTTAAAAGGTCTATGAGGTGTAATAGAAAGAGTGGCAGGGAGTGGGAGCCTTTTCTAGCGTGCCAGAGGGGCGTCTGTATAGGTCATGTGAAAGGGTAAATCTTAGCCAGCAAGGGACGCTGGAGGAGAAAGTTGGGTTGGGGCTTAAGCTGGGGTTACAAAGGCTATTCTCGCTGGGATGGTACAAATATGGTAGTGGCGGGTACAAGCGAGAACAAACGTGCAGCAGATATTAAATCAGGTGACTGAGGGGCTATAAGTAAGCTGGGGGAAGAACTGAGCGACCTCCTCTCGACTCAGGAAAGGGGGATACGACCCGAAGGAAGGGGAAAGGGGAGGTGGAAGTGACCAGCCTAGACTAGCTAGACCGGAAAGGAGGAGTCTTGAGGGGTTAACACTTAAGTGTACACTGAACTATTTAAAAACTATAACCTGCAAGGAATAAAAATGGTTAGACAGACAGTAAAGCGATATAACACTCCACTCTGAGCTGAGAGCTCAAAGGTACATAAGCTGACGCAGCAGCTAAATTTTGCAAACTTATAATGATGAAATATGAAAAAATGCCCAAAATACAGCAAAGTCTCTGTGGGTATGACAAGCTGAGACACCAACGCACTGCAAGTAATTACTGCGTGTAATATATTGTATACTCCTCAGAGCAGGCCAATATATTTAGAACTTCAAATTAACCCGTCTATTCAAGGGTTTCCTTAATAGGAAGGTTGATCTAGAATGCTAGTGTCTCTCATTGGTTTGCAGCACAGAGAGCTGTTTTATGACCAATATGTTTGAGATGTGGTCCGTTTGTAGTGGTAGCTTAGGTATTTTATCTAAAGGCTTAAACTGTGATCTCAGATGTGTCTGTATATAGAAGGCAGTGTCCTGAGTCTTTATTATACTTCCCAATTTGTAATATTAGGGAGCCACTGGACAGTGGTGGCTGGTAAGGTAGTTTGATCTATTTGTTACCCTCAGAGTTGAAAGAACTAGAAGTTGCTGTTGTTCAGCACACCCCTTCCTCTGGCCTCAGTAGGAATCAGGAATAGGAATGTATCGGACACAGTAAGTTGTCAATGGTCTAGTGTGAAGCTGTGGAAGGGGCCAGGGCTAGCAAGGGTACTAGCTTTAAATATTATCAAACAGTTCTTGGAAGCAGAAAACTCTGGACACCCAGATCCCCACTACACTGCAATCGATTTTTTTTCCTTCTTCTTTCTTTCTTCCTTCTTTTCTCTATTGTAAACCCGCTGATTTACTATGGCTGCCGGGAGCAAACAGACAGAAATGAAAATGGCGTCTTTTCGCGCCTTTTACAGGCTTAACGTTATGGTGCAGGAACAGTTATGTGTGTAAGAAGCCCCTGACCGTTTACTTATGAAAGGTCCAGTGGGGAGGTGGGAAGCCCTAAACAACTTGTTTCCCTGCAAGTTCCAGCTAGCCGTAAGTACAACTTCACACTGTATGCCGAAGCGGTGTCTCAACAATTAGATGTTAGGCTGCCTGGTGGTATAACAATAACAGCACTTATTGACCGGGAGTTGTGTTTGAGTCCGTTCGGAGCGGAGCCCCGACCCTCCGGACTATATCCCTGCACTGCTGAACTTACTTGCTTCCCGGCTGACAGGCGGATCAGCGGTCTGATAATAGATTACCTCTGCAGCGTCGTTAATCCTGTAGGTGCTTTTCCACACTGCTTCTAAAGTGCACCGATGCTTGGACTTTGGGTATTTTCTTCCTAGGTGCTTGTTTTGGAAAGTGCAGTCGTTAGGGCTGAACTCCCATTCACCGGTGTCTGCCACCCAGCTCTGAGGTCACTGCTTTTTCAACTGAGATTCTCTATGCTTTTGTAATGCCTCGTCAGTTCCTGGGCCCAAATATGACTAGCTGGGAATCTGAGCAGTGTGACCACACAGAGTCAGGGACCGGAATAAAAGGGGAACTCCCACTTCAGAGCACGGGCGGTAAGAGAGCCAGAAGAGTGACCGCTACTGCAGGGTATGTTCCTGTCCCTGGTAGGAAAACTGTTGCATGTATATGTGCTGAGGCTGTGCAATACAGGAGTGGTGAGGCGTGGGGAAGTCGTGTGGCAGGGTAAGGCAAGTCTCTGGTATTGAGAGCGGTCAAATAAGTGGGTCTTACCAGCTTCCCAGAAAT
This sequence comes from Bombina bombina, assembly GCF_027579735.1. Taxonomy (NCBI): domain Eukaryota; kingdom Metazoa; phylum Chordata; class Amphibia; order Anura; family Bombinatoridae; genus Bombina; species Bombina bombina. Next base: position 593,764,599 of record NC_069505.1, on the reverse strand, counting down.
GATACTGTGCGGCACTCTTGTCCCCCGCTGCCAGAAGGCCCTGATGCTGTCGGGAGGCTGGGCCGCAAGATGGCGGATGTTCGCGCCAGAAAGCTTAGAGGCGCACTTTGGCTTGGAGGTATCATTGCAGGGTTTCTATGGGCTCCAGACGGCAGCGGGTTGTGACTCCAGCAGAGCAGCACTTCGGGTGTTAGGACTGAAGATGATACCGGCATCCGATATTTAGGTAGACTCCTGTCTCCTCTCTTCTTTCTATGTCAGTCGGCAATCTGCTGTTCCAGAGCGGAGCCCCGACCCTCCGGACAGCAGCGGCAGAGACAGGAGGTGTTTTTATTTTTTAGCCCAAAGACAGGATCGGTAGAGCCAGGGTCCTAATTCGCAGTAAAAAGCTGTACCCCAGTCTCCACACTGCACGGCCGGTCCGCAGTAGCTAACTGTCACGGACTATATTTGGAGGCTTTACACTTCTATATTTACCCCTCTCCCAGAATCTGAGGGGGTCTCACTTACACTAGGTAGTGTTAATAAGCTTCAAAAGATAGTCTTTTTCCCCAATAACTATGGGTTATTTGTAGATAAAAGAGAGAGCTCTCCACAAACACGTCTCTCCAGCTTGATGGCTAGCTCCGCCCCCCTGGCTCTATTATTTTGTTCATCTCGTCCCTATCTACCATTGGAATTTTTAGGTTAGACCAAAATTTTTCTTTATTACCGAGGTTTACATTTTCAGCACTATATACCTTTTGGTAATATTCTTCTAATGCTTTCATGATCTCCTCTGTTTTAGTCAGAATTACCCCTTCTTTATTTAAAGTGGCAATATAATTATGTCCTCTAGATTTATTAGCTAATTTCGCTAATATTTTTCCAGATTTATTCCCATACCTAAAATACTTTGAACTGGCTTTAATTTCTTGTTGTGCGGTGTTATTTAATAACCACATATCTCTTGCTTCTTTTGCCTCTCCATACTTCTTCCAATTAGTTTTGGAGGGTTCACTTATAACTTTATTGTATGATAGCGTGAGTCTTCTAGAAATTTCCTTCTCTCTTTTTTGTTTTTGTTTTGGTCATACATAGATATGCTATGATTTCTCCCCTAAGAACAGTTTTAGAAGCCTCCCAAAAAAGTTCAGGTCTATTAGAATAATCATAATTATTATGTACATAATCTTGCCATTTTGCAACTAAAAATGTGTCTGGAGATCTGCCCAGAATTTGGGGGAGTGCTCATTTGGTCCATATACATTACAAATAGTGATAGTCTTCCCCTTAAATTCTATTTTTAAGAGTATATACCTCTCATTTGGATCTAAAAAACAAGTCTTCAGTTTAAAATCTAAATTTTTTTTTATTAAAATAGCTACACCTCTCTTTCTACTTTTACAGGGGGTTCCTAACATCGTTCCTACCCAATTAGTTTTCAGTTTTTCCAATTCCAATTTCTTTAAATGAGTCTCCTGTAATAATGCTATATCCGTTCCTATTGTTTTAAGTTGTTGAAGGATTGCTTTCCTTTTTAGTGGAGTGGTTATTCCACCTACATTCCAGGAGGTAAATTTAATTAAACCTGACATATTTTATATAAGGGAGAGATACCGAGATATAGGATCTGAGAGGAAAAAAAAAAAAAAAAAGAGAAAAAACCCCTGAATTCTTAAAATTCTACTAGGTGCAGGGATAAGTGGAAATTTCCATAGTAATACGACTTTCACTTTAAACAAATCTGACAGTTGAGTTCTAACTTGTAGCCAATACACATTAATTTTGCTTTATTTCTTTCATATATAGTTCAGCCTGATTTATATTTTCTAACATTTTAATTCCCTTTGTCTCTTGTATTCGAATCCTGGCAGGATATATTAAAGTAGCGTTCAACCCACTGTTTATTAATTGAGTGCATATCGGTGCCATCTCTCTACGCTTATTAGAAACTTCAGCGGAAAAATCTTGGAAAATGAAAATTTTTCTATCCTCAATAATTACTTCCTTTTTCTTTCTGTAATAGTAGAGCATCTTTAACTTATCTTGGAAGTTCAGGAATTTGGCAATTATGGGTCTCGGTCTATCACTACTTCTATCTTCTCTCAGTGGGCCTATCCTATGACTTCTCTCAATTAGAAAGGGTAATTCATTAACAGGGATTTCTAATATCTCAGGGAGAATGATAGATATAAATTTATTTAGATCTTTATACTGTGTTTTTTCAGAAAGGCCTATTATTTTAAGATTATTCCGTCTGGCTCTATGTATATACATATATATTTATGTGTTACTATTTGTATATACATATATATTTATGTGCTACTATGTGTATATACATATATATTTATGTGTTACTATGTGTATATACATATATATTTATGTGTTACTATGTGTATATACATATATATTTATATGTTACTATGTGTATATACATATATATTTATGTGTTACTATGTGTATATACATATATATTTGTCTTATTATGTGCATATACATATATATTTGTCTTATTATGTGTATATACATATATATTTGTGTTATTATGCTTATATACATATACAGATAGCCCTCAGTTTACGCCGGGGTTAGGTTCCAGAAGGAATGGTTGTAAATCGAAACCGTTGTAAATTGAAACCCAGTTTATAATGTAAGTCAATGGGATGTGAGGGAGTTAGGTTCCAGGCCCCTCTCAAAATTGGCATAAGTAACACATAATACATTATTTTTTTAAAATAATTTTTATTGAGGATTAAAATAGACAGAGATTTCTTAGTGAGATAACTAAAATAAACAGACAGCATGTTGAATAGCAATGGAATGACATATAAGCAGATGCGTACATATATCTAATATAAAAATACAATATTGCAACCAACTGTCTAAGTGATACTTGCAAAATAGAATAAAAGGAAGAAATATCAAATGCTAATCCTCAGTTTTCTACCTCCATACCATAAGCAAGGCCACTTTTGGACCTCCAACATGTCTATAATACAAAATAAGAAGGAGGTTACTTTAATATAAGGGCCGGACCTTACAAGTGCAATCTGGTATAGAAAAACTGAGGTACATTACATGTTGTATAAGTACAATTAGGCTCTCATACGCATCTACATTGAATTAACTAGTCAAAGCCTAAAATATTATATGATACCTCAGCATTTTCCTTGTAGGATTACCTTCCCTTTGCATTATGTTAGGTCGCTCTTGGACCTTTGACCACTTATATAAAACATTTCAGAAGGCAGAAGATATTAGACCACTCTTGGGTCAAAATCTATCGCAAAATATACATATATAAAACTTAAGGGGAACCTTATTTTGTAAAACTTTCAACAACAGTTAGTCACTCAATTATCATGAAGAGAACAAATAGCAAGTTATTGTAGGACTCTCTAACAACATATAACAACAAGAAATGTGTCAACGACCCGCAGCACTAGACATGAATAATTACAGAAGTCTCCTTCTAACTCTAAGCTTATTATAAGCCCTGAGGATCAATTATTTATTTATTAAAGGGGGACCAGAATAATAAGTGCTATAAGGTGGCATCAGTGGTATGTAAGCATATAATCCTAATCTCACTTAAAATATATATAAATTTATGGTATGCGTGTTCATCTACTTCCAAACTAAATAACCTGTACCGTCTGACTATGACGTGGACTATCAAGAAAAGATGACTCCAGCTCATAAATTAAATCTAAGCTCTATGGCGTATGCTCAGCATGCTGTCTCGGCCGCAGACAGCACTATTCTTGTCCATATTATATGAGCGCGGGTCAGCCAGGTCAGATATCAATATGAACTATACCTACATTTTAAAGTCTATAAACATACAGTACAATGCTAGTGCTGCAGACCTACTGAGATATGGATAACTTAGTAACATATGATCAGTTTAAAGAACTATAGCAGGTTAGGTTGTAGATAAACTATATCATTTTGTTTGCAGGAAAGGATCCCATATTAAATTCTAACATTTGACGCGGTATCCGAGTTAAAGGGACATCCCTGTTAAATTACATTAACCTTACAGGACTAAAAGTACTGGAGTACAGGAGGGTATATCGGTAGACCTGTGTTCAGTGACATACATCATTTTCAAATAACAACTGAGTGACCTATAATTAATTTTTAACTCCCATTAACACATAACCTAGTGGAATGAGGAGCATAACCGGATACAAAACTATGTGTGTGTGACCCCACCCGTGTTTTGTATATGTTTGGGGAAATTACATAAGCCTGTGCACCCTCCATTTTTTCACAGTTGCTTTTTTTCACAGTTGTTTGATTGTGAGCCTGCATTGTGTGGCTGTTTAGGGACCCAGGTTTATTTGGAAGAAACCTTGACGAGGTACCTGGGCTTTTCCCATTTGGCCAGATGCGGTAACTAATTCTTCCATTGCTGCTTTTTATCTTAGTTGAGAGCTTGTGAGTGAGTGCTGGACTTTTTCTGTGTGTTTTATATTAAAAATATTTATTTTTTGTAATTTGTCCTTGTTTGGTCCATGCACCCAGGCCTGACTGGGGTTAACTGCCTGTTACTCTGGTGACAGTGCAGCTTCCTGAGACTGCTGGTTTGCACCCAGGGCTGTGCATGTTGCAGGGTCATCGGATGTGTACCCGGTCCGGCCTGAGAGTGCTGACCCCACCCGTGTTTTGTGTGTATATGTGTATATGTGTGTTTATATATATATATACTGTGTGTGTATGTATGTGTGTATGTGTGTGTGTGTATATATATATATATATATATATATATATATATATATACATATATATATATATATATATATATACTGTGTGTATGTATATGTGTGCATATATATATATATATATTGTGTGTGTGTATATAATTATATTTATACACATGATATAGATGTAATAACTATGTAAAAGTACTTAGAACATTGGAATGTGAAATATTTACAGTAAATACTTATGCAATATTGATTTCTAAAGTGTGTAAGTTTTGTTTTTGCCTACTTAACTGCAAAGGACTCCAATGCACGTGTGTGTGTGCCCCTCAGGAGCTTTAATTTTAATAGAGAGAGACGTTTGTCCGTAAAATTGCATCAAACTCAGTTAATAATCAGTTATATGTAATTTTAGGGACAAACTTCACTAACCTTCCACTCTAACCCAACCCTCACTTAAGCCTAATTCTATTTATTATTTCTCATTTTTTTTTTATATATAATACTCAAAGCTCAAGGTGCGCACAAGCACACTAATTCTACAAGGGCTTCAGGGAAAGCGAGACGCATGTGCAAAAGCCTGCTGACATGTTGAACTGGGCGTGCACGTGATGTAGGGCAACATAAAACTGTCTGCTTCCCAAACAGAACACCTGCAAACTTCAATGAACTGAAGCAACCTTGTAAAGAAGAGTTTCTGTCTCACATCATTGTGGAGGGATTTGGGCAAAGTCTTACAGAAAACGAATAAGTTATTGCTGCTAAAGGTGGTTCTACAAGCTATTGAATCATAAGGTGTACGGACTGTTTGACACATGGCTTCTCCATTTTGTCTTTATTGTAAATTAAGTGACAGTGTAATGTCATGTGAGGTTGTATTTACCTCATTTTTGTACCTGCTGATTATGTCCTGATACGTAGAACCATAAAGAGGCTGTACTTTTTCACAGGACTGTACTAGGGATGGGCGAATGTCAATTTGAAACGATTTTTGATACATTCATTCGTTTGAATCGAATTTCAAATGTTTATATAACATTCTAACATTCTATTTTTGAATTTTCGTTTTCGAATTTTTCAATAAAATTTGAAAATATTCGTTCAAATAATAGAATGTTTAGCTATGTAATTCATTCAATTTCGAAATGTAATATTCAAATTCAAATGTGACTTTTGAATTCAAATGTGACATTCAAATTTGAAATAGTATTTCTATTCTACAACTGTTTAATAAATGTAATATTCGAATTCTACATTTGAATTCGAATGTCACATTCGAATTTGAAGTAGTATTTCTAGTCTAATACTGTGTTTTAAATGTAATATTCGAATGTCACATTCAAATTCAAAATAGTATTTTTAGTTTGCAACTGTGTTTAATAAATGTAATATTCGAATGTGACATTCGATTTGAATGTGACATTCGAAATAGTGTTTCTAGTCTACAATTATGTTTTATAAATGTAAAATTCGAATGTGACATTCGAAAACTATAAATAACATTCGAAAATCGAATTTTTAAGAATATTCGTTCTTATCAACATTCTATTATGTAAATTGAATTTCTACAATAACATTCGTTCTAACATTCGAATTCGGATATAAACACATTCGCCCATCCCTAGACTGTACCTGTTTGCATCAGTTAGTAAAAAAGAGAAAGTGAGGGGGTCAAATATTGATTTACCCTGGATTCTTTCAGCTAGGAGTCAAACCATCAAGCAAGTAGTTTCTTAAGCTCTCCTAGCCCATTTCCCAGGGTACAGGGGAGGGGCATTACAAGGAAACCTAGGCACATTCTAGCTATTAAAACTTTATGGAATTTATTGCTCTTGAAAGCCAAATGTGTTTGAATAAATTTCACTCTTCTTTCTCCCCTGTTGCCATCTCAATATTTTTATTTCCAAAACCAAACCAGCACAAACGCATGGTGTATATTTGTTTTTAAAATGTAATAACACTGGGTACAAAGTTGACAGGGCTTGAGGTCACGAAATCTAACATTGTATGTGCGATAACGGCAAAAGTTTTTGCGGCACAAACTAATAGTATTCTATTTTTATTCACGTTTTACAAACATGGGGTGCCAACTTCACACAGCGGTTTGCTCCGTGCATATTACACACAGTTTATAGAACTAAGTACAGATTTTAACAGAACAAAGGTATTTTATACTAACATTTTGGATGCATAACAATTGTTAGAAATAGCAAGATCCATGCATATTCCATATTACAGTCTAATACTGTATTGTTGGGTCCATGTGTAAGTGCCTCAAGATTCACAAAAGGTTCACCTAAATACAGCCCGGTCCCCACATTACATATTTGTCAGAATCCATTTATAAACCATACTAAATACCTTTTGATTAATTCATAGACTGTCGACAGATAAGAATAATTTGCAGGATCTAGTCTGTCCACTTTTTTTTCATTAGTCCCTGGCCTTATTTTATATCTAGGATAGCCTTATGCCTATCCCTCGCATACTTATACTCCTTCACTTTGTTAACCTCTACCACCTCTGCTTGAAGGCTATTACATGCGTCCACTGCCCTCTCAGTAAAGCAATACTTCCTGATATTACTCTTAATTCTTTGCTCCTTTAACTTAAGACTCTGTCCACTTGTAGTTTTTCTTCTTCTTTTAAATATACTCTCCTCATTTACTGTGATTCCTTTTATGTATTTAAATATTTCATACAGATTCTGTCCTGTTTAGGTCAATTTGATCCACACATACAATTCAAACCTGTGTAACTTTATTCACATATAAGTATACATTTTATAGGCGTACTGAGAATATGGGCAGTAAGTCAGGTGGGCTGCACCTCTAAGATACAGACTGCATTTGGTTAATGTTGTGACCATGTAATCATCTTTAGTAAGAGTGTTAGCTGCTGGAGGTCGCAGGGAACGTCTCTCCCCCCTCATAACGCCCCCTACCTGGCAACCAGTGTTATTGATTTTCTTCTACTTCAGATACCTGTCAGAAGTCTGGATGAAGCTGGAAGGCTGTGTCTGCCCCACAACAGAGGCTCTAAGGGCGTTTCCTTCACAGGTTGGAAGGGTTAGGAAACCTTGAGTGCTAAGATCTCTCATTTTCTCCTAGCTGGGAATTTAACTTTTCATGGGGAGCTTGCAATTCAGGGCACTGCTGCACCTTTAAGAGCTGGCATACTTCATTTTTCTTATAGGTTGTACCATCTCTTAGGGACTGCGGCTGTCAGGGCTGAAGGGGAATGTACATGGTTTATTTTATTGAGCGTTCTGTTAGGAGCATACTAGTACTCTACTCTTTGTAAGTTTGTTTATTTTCCCTCTCACAGAAGGAACTGCAGGTTTTCGAACTCCTCTCTGTTTTCATTCATGTAAGTGGCAAGAGTCCATGAGCTAGTGGCATATATGGGATATACATTCCTACCAGGAGGGGGCAAAGTTTCCCAAACCTCAAAATACCTATAAATACAGCTCCCACCTCACACATACCTTAGTTTTACAAACTTTGCCTCCTATGGAGGTGGTGAAGTAAGTTGTGCTTGATTTCTTCTATGATTGGCGCTTCTAAGCATTCTGAAGCCCAATTCCTCTGAGTACAGTGTTTGTCAGAGGGATGTGAAGGGAGTATTGCTTGTTGATTTCATGGTTTCACCCTTGGGAAATCTATGCAAAGGCCCTCTGTATCGGTCACAGGGATTCATCCCCTGCCTCCCTTTTCAGATCTACGTCATACTCCTATACCATTACCTCTGCTGATATTATTCAGTACTGGTTTGGCTGTCTGCTATATGTGGATGGGTGTCTTCTGGTAAGTAAGTATCATTTTTTTTTTAAGACACTCTTAGCTATGTTTGGCGCTTTATATTATATTGTAAAGTGTTAAATGTGTTTGCTTATATTTGCCATGAGTCAGGTCTATGTTGTATATTTCCCTTTTTTGCAGTATGGAATTTGTTTGGGAAGATTATTTATTTATTTTTTCCTTACCTGGGGTTTAAATTTTTTTCAATTTGACTTGTCTTCCAAATTTTTTGCGGTCAAACTAGGATTGCAAGGACGCAAAATGCCGTTTTTGTGGCATAATTTTTGGCATGAAATTGCATCTAGGGTGATGCAAGTCTCGTCATTTCCTGCGTCTTTGGGGCACATTACATATGCAGCGTCGCTCGCAACAGCCGGCGACGCTGCTTTTTGCACGGTTTTGGAATCCTATATACAGCGCCGCATATAAATGAGACATGTATATTTCACCCGCAATTTTTACTCCCATAGGCTAACATGGGACCGCGTCGCAAATCGGTATCCAATATCCAGCGCAAGGACTTACGTGGCGAAAATGGAGATATCTTAGTCCATTTTTACCTCACCATAAAAGGCAACCGTAGCAGGCCTTGCGCTGAGTATGGGAGCACCGTAACTCCCGAAAATGCCTGCAAATTCTATTGGCTGATTTGAATAGCCAATAGAATTTCAGTAGCTTTCATCCTATTGGCTGATTTGAACAGCCAACAGGATTTGAGTAGCTTTCATCATATTGGTTTATTTTCAATTTAAAGAATCCCATCAGCCAATAGGAATTCAAGGGATGCCATTTTTAATCGCATCCCTTGAATTCTCTATCCAGTGTGTGGCGAAGATCGTACGAAGAGGATGTTCCAGGAAGAAGAAAGACGTTGCCGCTTCGAAGAAGACTACACCGCCTGGAACAGGACCTTCTCTGCCAGACTTCAGGAACGGTGAGTAGCAACCTGGGGCTTAGACGTAGGGTTTTTTTTTTTAAAGGTTTTTTTTTTTTTTTTTTTTTAATTTAGATAGGGTGGGCAGTAAAAGAGCTGAATGCCTTTTTAAGGGCAATGCCCAACAAAAGCCCTTTTCAGGGCAATGGGTAGTTTAGGGTTTTTAGTGTTTGGTATTTTATTTGGGTGGGGGGCTTTGTGTATTTTCTTGTAAAAGAGCTGATTATCTTGGGGCAATGCCCTGCAAAAATACCTTTTTATTCCAAATTCTTTTTATTGGAGAAATTATAAGACATTTACAACATGTAATCAGCCAGGACAAACCTGTTACAAACTTTCAGGATCATAAACAATATCAAAATCAAATAACTAATTTTTATATAAGGCCGAAAGGAAAGAAAAAAAAGAGAAAAATAAGGATAAGGGAGGGAAAAAAGGGAGGGGGAGAGTGAACAAAAGGATTAATTGAAAATAAGGTAATGATGCCGTTTGCTCATATTTGAATTAACAAAGGTCTTATGTATCTGCTAGAGTCAAAGTAAGGGTGAGTCTAGGTCAAATAAAAATAGTCATAATAGGGTCTATGGAAAAGAGTTAGAATTGGGTAGTTGGGCGGTGACGTAGCATGCAATTGTTAGGTCTAGAATGGATTTGAGGTGTTGCTCCCACATAATCTGAGCAGTTATAAAATGGTCCCTGTTATCTAATCTGTATGCCCTGTATTCTTCTAGCTCTAGAAGATCTGAAACCTTGGCTCTCCATTGTGGAAGAGTGGGAGGGTCTGCGGACTTCCAGTTTTTGGCTATAAGGGATTTGGCACTGTTTGTGAAGATGCGAAACAAGGTGATGAAAGGTTTAGAGGGGAGCTTAATATTCTTATTTAAAAGATATAGCAATGGGTCGCAGGGTAGTGTTATTTGGAAGTATAATGAGGGATCTCCAAAAGGAGTTAATGACATTACACCACCACCACATGTGGCCCATGCCACTGCCCACGTGGCCACAGCGCCAACAGCGGTTAGTAGTTGTAGGGTAAAGTTTATGTAGTCTGCGTGGTGTAAGATACCAATTGTGGAGTATTTTGTAGTTCAGTTCTAGCAGGCCAGCAGATGAGGAGGAGGATTTAGTGTTAATAAACATAGAGGAGGCCATCTGGGGGAGATTCCATAGAGTGGGGTAGGCTGCCAGGGGGGGGGGAGGTTAAAATGGAATACATTTTTGAGAGGGTGTGGTTAAGAGTAGAAGTGGAAGAAAGTTATTTTTCTAGATTGGTCAGGGGTCTCAGCATGTTGAGGTGTTGGCTGTGGGATGTAATGTAGTGGTGGGTCCTCCTGAAGGTGAACCAGTTCTGGGCCCAGGTAAAACCCGACTCTACCAGTTGTGATTGTGTCAAAAGGTGTTCGTTGTCGGAGATATGGTATATGGAGATGTCAGCCGTGGTAGCAGGGATCATAGAAAGCCTCTCACAGGTCGTCAGGGAAAACTCGTGGTTGAAAAGTAGAGAGGTCAATGGGGAGGGCCTGGAGGAGAGGTAGGGGTTAAGTCTATTGATCTTTTCCCACTGGGTTAAGGTTTCTTTGGTAATTGGGTTATCTATTCCTTCCAGTATGACTCCGCCCCCCGGGTTCCAGCAGCAAGACTGTAAGTTAAACCCGGTATTTATGAGCTCCTCCAGGACAACCCATCTTTTCTGGGATCTGTGGAGTCTCCAATCTACAATTCTCTGGATAAAAATGGCATGGTTATAAAGATTTAGGTCAGGGACTCCCAGACCTCCGTGGATATGGGGACACATCATAACTTTATTATTAATCCTTGAATGCTTACCGCTCCAAATAAAGGATGAGAATAGTTTTTGTAAGCTAGAGAGAAATCGGGGGGGGGGGGGGGGTATGGGTAGAGCTTGCAGCAAATATAAAATTTTGGGGAAGGCCGCCATTTTAATTGCATTGATTCTACCCATCCAGGAGAGGCGTCTGGAGTGCCAGGATGAAAGTTCCCGTTCTAGGGAGAGTTTTAAAGGGGCAAAATTTAAATTGTATATGGAGTCTATCTCCTCGGTAAGGAGGGTGCCTAAGTATTTTAGGTAAGAGGTGCATTGGCGAAAGGGGCAAGATGAGCTAAGTTGTTGTCTAAGGATTGGCGGCAGGGATACCCCCAGATATTCGGATTTGGAGTGATTGATCAGGAAGTTCGTCAGATTATTAAAAAGTGTAAGTTCCTCTATGAGGGCCGGGACGGACGTTGCAGGGTCAGTGAGAGTAAATAGCACGTCGTCCGCGAACAGGGAGAGTTTATAGGATTCTCCCCTGATCGTGATGCCGTGAATTTTTGGGTTTTGTCGGATTCTGGTTGCAAATGTTTCCAGAAGGCAGACAAATAACAAAGGGGACAGGGGGCATCCCTGCCTAGTACCATTTGAAATCTGGAAGGGTGGGGAGAGGATGCCGTTGATAGATATTCGGGCGCTCGGGCGATCATACAGGGCAAAAATTCTATGAAGCATAGAATCTCCAATGCCCAGGGATTGAAGGGTGGCTCTGAGGAACGGCCAGCCGACGCGGTCGAACGCTTTCTCCGCGTCGGTTGAGAGAAAGATCGAGGGGAGATTTTGCTCTTTAGCGTGCCAGAGGAGGAATAGGTTCCGGACTGTATTGTCTCTCGCCTCTCTAAGGGGGATAAAGCCTACTTGGTCACGATGAATTAAATCTGGGAGATAACGATTTAATCTAGTCGCTATCATTTTCGCGTAAATTTTAATATCTGCGTTCAATAGGGATATTGGTCTATAATTAGGGATAATGTCAGGGGACTTGTTAGGTTTTGGAATTACGGAGATGTGGGCTTGTAGGGACAGGGATGGGAAGGGGACGTTATTGTCGATATCTAAGAAGTAGGCCAAGAGGGGGGGGCCAGAATGTCTAGAAATTTAGAATAATATGAATGAGTAAATCCATCTGGGCCAGGGGCCTTGCCGGAGGGGAAGGAGCGAATAGCTGACTGGAGTTCTTTTAAAGCAAAAGGGGAATCTAGGTCTGATTTTTGATCTGTGGAGAGAGAGGGGAGATCAATAGATGCTAGGTAATCTGAGATGGCCTCCTGGGGGGAGTGGTCTTGTCTTTGTGTAGGTTGTATAACTCCTCATAGAAGGCTTTAAACTTGTCGGCTATATCAGAGGAGGAGTGCCAGGTTTTCCCTTTAGCATCTTTTATGTGCATGATGTATTTTTTAGAAGATTTATTGCGGAGGAGTCTCGCTAGCAGTCTACCTTGCTTATTTCCCCCCTCATAGAATCTCCTTCTAAGAAAGAGGGCCCTACGCTTAGCCTCAACTCCCAAAAGAAGGTCTAACTGCTTTTGTTTGTGTTGAATATGGTCGAGAAGGGAGTGTGACTTAGGGTGTCTCTTGTGGGAGTCTTGAAGCTTTGTCAGCTCTTCTAGTAAGTTTTTAAGGATTAGTGAGTGTTGCCGTCTCTTTTCCGCTTTGATGGCAATGAGGTCCCCTCTGATGACACACTTATGTGCCTCCCAGATATTAAGGGGGGAGACCCCAGGTGTGAAGTTTAATTTGAAATAAGATTCAAGTTTATCTTGTAATTGAATTTTAACCATAGGGTCGGACAATAGGGACTCATCTAATTTCCAAATATAGTCTAGTCTTTGGGAGGTGGGCCATGACAATGTGCAACTGATCCTAGCATGGTCAGACCAGGTTATGGGGGAGATGTCAGTGGATTGCACTAGCGCCAGACTAGAAACGTCAATAATTATATAGTCAATACGAGAGTAGTTTTGGTGAGGGTATGAGTAAAATGAATAATCTTTTTCCTGGGGGTGGTAGATCCTCCAGGTATCATGTAAATTTAGTTTAGATAGGGAGGCCTTCACCGACTTAAGGGTTTTTTGGGGAACTGATGTGTGACCGGAGGAACAATCAAGACCGGGGTCAAAAGCCAAGTTAAAATCACCCCCCAAGATCAGGGTGCCTCTAGAGAGTTCTGAAATGATATTACAGGACTGATGGTAAAATCCAATAGGGTTGGAGTTAGGGGCGTATATGTTGGCGATGGTTACTGTCTTGTTAAACAGCCGACCAGTGATAATCACTAGTCTACCCTCTCTATCTTTATAGACATTGGAGGGGGTAAAGGGAATCTGATTTCTGATCAATATGCCCACCCCGTTATGTTTTGTCGAATGGGAGGATAAATACACCTGGCCAAATTTCCTAAGGGATAACAAGGGTTCCCTACCTTTCCTGAAGTGGGTTTCTTGAAGTAAGATGATGTCGTGTTTGAGTTTTTGGAATTCCCTCATGGCCATTGATCTTTTCTGTGGGATGTTGAAGCCCTTTACGTTGTGGGAAACGATGGTGATGGATCTGGGGTTCCTATCCATGTCTATGTGTAGAGATGGGTGCTGAAGTCAGGAGTAGAGAGGTAACGCCTAAAATGGTAGGACTGTTGTGGGAGCAAGGTAAAAGGTCTGTGATGGGCCGCTGACACTGAGAGGGAATGATGGTAGAAGAAAAGGTAAGTATAAAGTGCAAAACATAATAATATGAGCAGACACGTGGCAACCAGATATACCTAGTGGAGAGATAAACAGAGGTGATAGAGACATTTTCGTAATGACCTTGAGAAATACTATCGGCTAGATTTAGATTTCGGCGGTAGATGGGCTGTTAACGCCACGCGTGTTTATGTCTAACGCACGTCATTGTTTGACTCCGGTATTTAGAGTTAATATAAGACCATCTAACGATGCTCCTAACGCGTGTATGTCACACGCGTAATCCTGCCCGCGTTAGACAGTCTCCCATAGAGATCAATGGGAAAGCAAATAAATTGCCTTTTTTCACCTAACACTCGATCTCGCGAGAATACGCACAGCTCGGTCATATGACGCATACCACATCATGCACAACAATAACACGCCGCAAATGTCACAACAACAATCAATCAACAAAGCACACAAGCATTACACATGCACAAGCGGGGGAAGTTTTAATACTATTTATACGGGGAATACGCATATACTTTAAGATGCGGAAAATCGCACAATAACAACAAGGATTAAAAAATATATACATACACTAGAAACAAAATCGCATTCAATATCATTATATATTATGAAAAACATACATATACAACACTTCACGAAGAACACACCATCGCAAATTCACATTTAAAAAGAATACTTTTGGACAATGAAAGCGAAAACGAACACTATGACATCATCGCATTCTACACATTCCACAAATACCAACTCTAAATGAGCATGCGCAAATTCACACACCTAATACACATTGCAATAATATTAATTGCTAATAAAGCACACCTGAACACTAATTACAATGGAAATTGGGACATCATTAAACATTTACACAGGGTATATAAGCACCACACAAGCATGGCTTCTTTGACTGTGTTGCTGGTGGGTCTTTGGAGATTGGAGGTTTAAGAATAGAGAGTTTGAGAATTTTTGAGAGTGAGTTAGTGTTAGCGTGAGAGAGTCAGTTGGTAGTGTTAGCGTGAGAGAGTCAGTTGGTAGTGTTAGCGTGAGAGAGTCAGTTGGTAGTGTTAGCGTGAGAGAGTGAGTGAGTTAGTGGGAGTTAGTGGGAGTGGGAGAGAGTCTGTTAGTGGGAGCGTGAGTGAGTTAGTGGGAGTTATTAGTGATAGTTGTTAGTGTGAGCGTCAGTTAGTGGTAGTT
This sequence comes from Bombina bombina, assembly GCF_027579735.1. NCBI lineage: Eukaryota > Metazoa > Chordata > Amphibia > Anura > Bombinatoridae > Bombina > Bombina bombina. The sequence continues at coordinate 593,749,463 of NC_069505.1, read as the reverse complement.
AGTGAGCGTTAGTGGGAGTGTTTGTTATTGAGAATTAGAAGTAGTGTGAGTTAGCGAGCGAGTGATTTATCTGTACACTTAACACATTTACACGCAAACACATTCAATACATACATACACTTATCAATAACACTACATACACTCCATACCCCCTACCCCCTCATACTACACTCCATACCCCATTCCTTGTAGTCCCATTCCCTTTCATCCCATTTACTCTTATCCCATACCCCATACCCATCCCATACCCATCCCCTAGTTACATTTAGTTTACATATCCTCCTTTTAGTCTTATTCTTTTCGTTTATTTAAATACTCCTTACCCTCTTTGTTTTGTTTACATCCCTCACACTTTAAGCACCTTTTTTGTCTTTTTAGTTCTTTATTTTGACCCCCTTTCATTTCATCACACTCACTTTTTGTTTGATTATTTGGGGTTTAGTTTAGGGAGGAGATGGAGGCCAGGCAGGGGACAGGTAGAGGGGGGAGTAGAGGGAGGGGGAGAGGAACAGGGCAGGAAGGGGGGCAGGAAGCGGGGGTGGAAGCGGTGGGTGGACCCAGCCACTTGGTTCAAGATGACCAAGTGGCTGGGCCCAGTGGCGGTCAGAGTAGGGCTTCACAGTCCGGGAAACAGAGGGCATCGTCACAGGGGAAGGCCAAGGCGACTAGGGAGGCGAGGTTTACGATGGAGGAGAAGGAGGCCCTCGTAGAGGCCTATATGGCCAGGCATAGGATGCTGCAGCACCAGAAGACTACCCCGACTGACAGGAGGAGGCTCTGGAACGAGATTAGGAATGCAGTCAATGCAGTGGGTGGCCGGAACCGGGATATGGATTCTATCAAACATCGGTACCGGGACTGTAAACTTGAACTTAAAAAAAAGTTAAGCCTGGAGGCCCGACATGCCGCAGGGACCGGTGGCGGCCCTGCCCTTGAAATGGAGTACTGCAGATGGGAGGAAATGTTGCGGCCCAGCATCTCCGAGGTGGAAGTAGTCGGTATCGGAGGAATCGATACCGGGAACCTGCCACTCTCATCTGACGGTAAGCTCATTGAACAATAATTTCACATACGAATGTATTTCAATGGACACTATACGCAAACATTTACTTTCATGATTGAGGTAGCGAATACAATTTGACAAAACATTCAAATGTACTTATATTACCTAATTTGATTCATTCTTGAGATATATTTTAATGAAGAAATAGCCATGCACACGGTGAAACAATCACAGGAGGCAGCTATATTCAGCTAACAATCAGCATCTTATAAGCATATTTAGATATGCTTTTCAGCAAAGAATATCCAGAGAATGAAGCTAATTAGATAAGAAAAGTACATTCGAAAGTTGATACTAAATGTATGCTTCTAAATCATGAAAGATAAAACATTGGGTTTCATGTGTTAAGGATCAGATTAATGCTATTACGCTGTTTACACGCATTCTATTACTTTGCGGTTACATCAGTATCTAGGCTATAGGTTAGGTGTGCATTTAAACAGACTGAAAACAAACGCAAAAACATTCACATTGACCAGATATCACAAACACGGTTTAGAAAAAGCGGAAATCGTATTGATTGTTTGTTAGATTTCAAAGTGGATTAATGATTCTGCATTTGTAATTGTATCGTAAGCTAAGTCATTTAAACCTTGATTTGCAAATATGCTAATATATATATATATATATTTTTTTTTTTTTTATTTATATACAGAGTCTGGGGACGAGGCAGCACAGCCTCCTGCATCTCCCCGGGATGAGAGTGGTGGTGAGGAATTCCCACTTCGGAGGGAAGAGGCCCCCCGTGACGAACAGCGCACGGGAGATGATGAAGAGGCCCCGGAAGCACAGGAGGATCCCGCTGAACCCGCGGAACCCGCGGAACCCGAGGTCCCTCAAAGACCCGCACTCCGCCGTGCACGGGCACCCCGCCGTGCACGGGTTCAACAGGCACAACAAGAAGAAATAGCGGAGGTGCGGGTTCTACTGGAGTACATAGACCAGATGCGTACCTCCCGGATAGAAAACATAGAAGGACGACGCAGAATACTTGATGGGCAGAATCAAATAATTCAAGGCCAAAATGAAATAATCAATATACTGAATAGAATACAAGAAGGACAAACAAGAATGTTTAATCTTCATCAGGAAATGTTCACATTTTTCCGGGAGGCGCATGCTGGTCTACCTCCTGTTGCTGGGCCTCTTGTTGCTGGGCCTCTTGCTGCTGGGCCATCTCCTCCTGCCGGCCCATCTCATCCTCCTCCTCAGCCATCTACTCCTCCTCCTCCTCAGCCATCTACTCCTCCTCCTCCTCAGCCATCTTCTCCTCCTCATCCATCTTCTCCTCCTCCTCAGCCATCTACTCCTCACCTTGGTCGTCCCAGTACTCTTCCTTCCACTCCTCCCACAACAGCTCCAAGGAGGACTCTTCGGAGTCGGCAGTTGCCTCTCCCAGAGCCTCAGCCCCGTGGGAAGAGGGGAAGGAAGAGGAAGTAAGTATTTTTTTCCATCTTCAAATATTTTTTTTGTGTAATGGATAGGTATGTGATGATGTGGTTTTCATACACTTGTGGACCACACTCTGTATATAATCGACTTCTATGGGACCGGGTCCATGGAGGAAGATTATTTGCAGAGTGTGGGTTATAAGTGTGTGAAAACCACATCATCACATACCTATCCTTGTTCATGATATTGATTGGTTTCTGTGATGTGATGTCCAAACTGTTTCCCGAATCGCTAACTAAATTACCATAACAATTATCCATGATGGCATATTACTGTTTGAATGCCAATAACACAGCTTAAAGGGACAGTCAGAAAATTATTGATTACAAAGAAAACACTGTATTACGCATTATAAAGTTTGAAACAACAAAACATGGAGAAATACATGTGTGACTTATGTGCTTACCCTTGTATCTATGACTATGAAAAATGACCACTTATTTGTTGTTCTGACATAACAACATTTTAGATATCAATGATCAATACATGGTCAATAATATGCTGTATGAGCACAAGGTTTTACATATACAAATGCTATCCAAATGCCCTCTAGTGCTCAAATTGTATAATGATTACAAGCACTCTTCAAGATTTAAGAAATGAGCACACCAACCTCATAGGTTTAGATAGCAAATTTAAATAAACCCAGACAAATGTTCAATTGTTGAGAAACATTTGATATCCTTGATATTACAGAATTGACTTTTCGAATAATTTTAAAAAATTTTTTTTTCTAAACTGTCCCTTTAACAACATTACATATGCTAACACATATTTTAAGCTTGTTGGTATATCTACATGTACTTTGTCAAAAAAAAAAATTTAAAATCACATTTATATTGACGTGTTAAATAAAGTCTATTTTCTTTAAGAGACATTATTGTGTTAATATTTTATTGTAAATATTTTTATTTTAACAATGAATATGGTTTAAAGTCCTTTTAGGAGTGGGGGGGGGGGGAAATATGCTAACAAAAATATATTTGAAGATTAAACTATGTGGATCTCATACATGATACAAAAAACAACATTTGCATTCAAGGGACAGTATCCTATATTTTTTACATAACTGTATGTAATAGACACTACTACAAACAACAAGATTAACATATACTGATATCAATATTAAAAAGCTTCAAACACTTGCAAATAAAATAGGGTTAGCTATATTGAAAATATAGATGAACCACCATTACAACCGTAAAACAACACAATACCCCATCATTAACATATGAAAAGACCCTTTACACAAACTGGACAAAGCTGGAGATGGTACTCACATGAAACTCATTGGCTTTGCGAGGAGTAAGAAAATTACTTACATTTTCTTACAACACAAGACAAAATAAACCGATTGGTTAAACAATGGACTATCTAACTAGAGACAAAATCAAATATTTTTATTTATAATGTGAGTGTCTAATGAACCTTTCATAAAATATACAACGAAATTACATTTAGAAGAAGTCGGCATCATATATTTAGCATATGATAAATGCATATTGATTACTTTATTCAAACACAATAGCGCATATTTATTAATTAGATATGTTCAACATTAAACACAACAGTAATTTTTCAGAAAAAGGAACATTGTTGACAAACATATTAAACATGGACTGGAGAGATTTGCACTTGCCTATAAATATCCTATGCATGAAAACATTTTGCTTTCGTTCGTTGATTCAACCAGACATCCAGCAAAAGAGAATGTGTTGGTCTTTATCAGCTACGGGTCAACAATGTAACATGATGCAAATAATACATATTCGCAAGGTTTTTAAAATTGCATGCAGTCACAAACGTTTTTAACGTGCACAAATATTGCGGGACTACGCAATCCAATCACACGTTTTTTTACCTTTACATGTTCCGTCTTAACATGGCGCTTCCTTGATCACGTAAGAACGCCATCCAATGAAAGGCACATTATTGATCACGTAAGAACGCACAAAAAAAAAAGGCGCATCCTTGATCGCGTCAAAACGCAATCCAATAAAAGGCATATTCCTGATCACGTAAGAACGTCAGTCAATACAAGGAATCATTGGACAGCCTGGCAGGTGACGTCTTAAGCAACATGGCGCATCCGAGATCGCTGAAAAAACGCAGACAATACAAGGACTCAGTGACATCTTGGCATATCACTAAGAAACGTATTTATATTTTAGGAACTAGTATGTGTGTAGATTGCTATCTAGGAATGTCACCAAATCATGAATCATCTTTTCGGACTTGACTGTCCCTTGAACTATAGCTATGGTGTATATCTTTAACATTTAAAAGATACACATGAGAAATACATATGCCATTGATGTTTTAAGATATGTTTGGATTGTTGTTGAATAACAATAGTTATACATGTATTGATTAAACGTGTCATTTATTCAAGTTTAATTATTGTCAGCCTACCTATAGCCATATATGGGAGGAGATGTATTTTGTTAACATATTAGTTAACTAATATTCATCATCTACATTATTTGCATTACACACAGAGATTGATTTGGTTACACTTTGACAATAATATAGATTTGAAAATGAAATACAGGTGCTGTCAACATTACAATAAGATTGTTTATTAATAAAACTATATGTCCTTGTTCTTGTAAAAAGGACAAAAACGCTTTACAAATGGAAATACATTCATTTACAATAGTGATCAACATCACTTAAAGGGACATTATTTTGTTTTTAAAAAGAGCATACACATAGTCAATACTATTTAAATAAAATGAACACTTTACAGGGATTATATCATTGTATCAATACTCAGATCATTTGGTAAAGGTGCATCAATTCATGCAGAGTTTATAAATACACACATGGATCTGAACATTTAAATATACATATATACACAAATACAAAAATATATATACATATATAAAGAAATTACTCTGCTAATCATAATCAGGCAATGATAGAGCTAAGAGAAAATAATATAAACACAAATAATAAGATTACATTGGAGATGTTAATCTTAAAGTCATTTACTATTGTCTTACATATATGATTTCATTATAACAAATATATTTGTTAGGTCCCTTTAAGGATAAACAACATAAACTAGAGCTTTCAAAAAATAACAGGAAGAATGAGGACAAAGATTTGTGAAATAAAATGTATTTTATTAGTATGTAAGAAAACATACACAACGTTTATAAATAATCTTGTAAAAATAAGGAATATATGAGCCATATGACAAGGTAACACAGTGCATCACAGTCCATGAAGATAGTTGCCAAGGGCCAGCATAGCCCCATTGGAGACACATGGCAAGGTAACACAGTGCATCACAGTCCATGAAGAGAGTTGCCAAGGGCCAGCATAGCCCCATTGGAGACACATGGCAAGGTAACACAGTGCATCACAGTCCATGAAGAGAGTTGCCAAGGGCCAGCATAGCCCCATTGGAGACACATGACAAGGTAACACAGTGCATCACAGTCCATGAAGAGAGTTGCCAAGGGCCAGCATAGCCCCATTGGAGACACATGGCAAGGTAACACAGTGCATCACAGTCCATGAAGAGAGTTGCCAAGGGCCAGCATAGCCCCATTGGAGACACATGGCAAGGTAACACAGTGCATCACAGTCCATGAAGAGAGTTGCCAAGGGCCAGCATAGCCCCATTGGAGACACATGGCAAGGTAACACAGTGCATCACAGTCCATGAAGAGAGTTGCCAAGGGCCAGCATAGCCCCATTGGAGACACATGGCAAGGTAACACAGTGCATCACAGTCCATGAAGAGAGTTGCCAAGGGCCAGCATAGCCCCATTGGAGACACATGACAAGGTAAAAGAGTGCAACAGGCACAACAATAAACTGATAAAAAGGCCAAATGGCAACAATATAAATACTAATTCAACATGTGGACGGAGGATTATTATCTGCCACCATGGAGCATATCCATATCCTCCACTTACTGGTCATCCTCTTCATTGTCCTGTGCATGTCCAGCTCCAGATTCAGGCCTTGAACGTAATTGCATAATTTCACGCAGAGTCAAGTCCTGAACCCGGAGCTGGGCCTGCATGGTGTCGTTCATCCCTCTCAGGACATCTGCGTTCCTCAACACGGCCTGCTCTACTCTTGCTATCCCTTCTAGCATGAGCCATGCTGAGTCACAGCCTAAAATAAAATAAAATTAAATATTAAGGATAATTACACAACAGAATAAAAGATTTTAATACATACATTGTCATCATAAAGACAAATAATTATTTACATAAATTATTTTTCATATATTCTTTACACATGAATTAGGTTATTCAGACAGACAGAAATCATTAAAGGCTCATGTTACTCAAACATGTTGTCCCCTTTAATTGGTTTTAGATGATCCACTTATACAGCTTGAGTGTATCAAATCTTGTTAAAGGATTTACATTGTACTTACATCAGCAATTTAAAAATTCAATTTAGACTGTGGTAGGCACACCTATCCTTAAACATTTTGGCATTGAGGACAAGCTGTGTAAACATAGCAACCAGAAGAAATTACATTCCCACTGGGTTAGACAAGAGATAATGTATCCACATTTGGACATAAAATTTTGTATCCAAGTAGTGGTGTTTGGTATATGTAGTGATATCCAATTAAAGGGACACTGAACCTAAATATTTAATGGACTGATTCAGATAGAGCATGACATGACAAATCTTTAGAAATTACACATATTCATTATATGTTTTAATTGTCAAGCTATATTTTGAATGCAAGAATGTTGGTTTTTATGGAAGCCAATATTTGTTGATGAACTTTGTTTGTGCATGCTGGTTGATGGATACATTCATCCAACAATAAAGAAATGATGGCCACATTTATTTTATTGTTTAAACTAATTATAGGAATAAGTTGTTTTCCATAAATATATCAAGAGAATGACGAATAATTCATAAGAGTATTCTATTATACATTGGCTTAACATTGCATGCTGGATTTGAATCACAATTTAACCAATTTAACTTCACTGTACCTTTAAGTATCTTATAAAGTGTATTTAGAATGATACTTACAGCTGTGCCTGGGAAGGACAATCTGACACCCAGGACAATGAAGGTTTAAACAGGGGGGAGGGATGGGATTGGCTTGGGGAGGGATGGGAATGGCTTGGGGAGTGGTGAGCTGCTGCTCCAGGGTAGGCCGTACAGCTGGGGAGTGGGGAGTTTGGGTCTGGACAGCTGTACGGGCCAGAATACGGGGAGAGCGGCGAAGGGGGGTGTATGGGCGTTTTTTGGGAGGGACAGGATATGAAATATGGGAAGGGCTGGCAGTGGTCGGGGCATGGTCATGAGTTTGGTGATGGGAAGGGCTCTGGGTGTGTGCAGAGGTGTGGCCATGGTCAGGGGTGTGTGCACGGGGAGGGGTCTGTGACTGGGCAGGGGCGGAATCCAGATGACCAGAAGTGGTGGATCCATCTGAAAATGTAAAAGAAATATATTAACATCTCATACATCCTGACATCAAATCAACGCATTTCAAATTGATTATGTTTTCAATATACTTCGAAGTGTGTTTGAATCTGTAAACTATTCTGAAATGAGGATATGGTATCTATATAGGCACTCAGATGAATCTCAATGACTGTCTGTACAATGTGAAACTTATTATTGTGTTTTGGCATGGAATATGCATGTGACATAATGATGGCATGAATTATATATTATTAAAAAAATATATACAAGCAGATTTTCATGCTGCCTGATATAGAAAGGGGGCAGTAGTGTATTTGAACAGACAAATAATATTCCTTTTTAAAGGGAAAAAGCTGTAGACTTTGAATGTCTTCAATAAAATGATTTCAAACAAAGAAACATGTTGGAAACATGATAGATATATTTCACATACCATCAGACTCCAAGGCAGCCTCTTCCTCCTCCATCCCACATGTGACATCAATCTCTGTAAAACATAACATGTTGTGTACACCTTAAGATCAGATATTATAACATATGTTACTGTTGCTCAAATACGCACATCAATGTTGCATTAAAGATATACACACACAAAGTTATGATTTACATCATTTTGATGGAGCATACAAATGACAATAGATTTGTTATTGTCAATAAATCAGAATATTAATGTATTGTTTGTCTTAATGTTAAATTCATAAAAGCATAGTACATAGAACATTTAAGATTTCTCATGTGTGTATCACTTGATGACTGTTGTCAAAAAAACAAATTGAAAAAAACATATGTTAGACATCTTATGAATAACAAATGTGTAGACTAATAAAGTAGAAATTATTAATCGCTCAATATAAAAAATAAATATATAAACAGAAGATAAATTCTATGATTTTTTATAATGTTATGCTTCATCGGAATCATGATCATAATATTGATTAGCAATACACCTTCAATTACATATAAATGAGTCAATGGACTTACCAGGAGACCGCAAAGGCGGCTCTATGTCACTGCTGGATTCCTGTGGGCTTCCCACACCAACTCTCTCTATGAATGATATAGATATATATTATTAAACACATTTTGGATATCACTAAATCACATCTGTCTAGAATTGTAACATTAATCAACTTTAAAATGTGAAGAATAGAGCAGTCATTACACCAGAAAATGCTTGATTGAATCAAGGGGATTCTGTAAACATATCTGTATTGAACATATGTTTAATGTCAGACTACATTAGACATCAAATTCATCTCAGATGCTGCTATTGCATATCTAAATATACCCAATGATCAATGTTCTTAACCCTTTAAGGACACAGCTTTCACTTAGCTCAATTGTTTTATGACGGAATAATTCCGTCATATGTCCTTAAGAAGTTACAAGAATACACACAAACCACATATTGAGGAGCATCTGTTGACAAATCTAAACAAACATGTGTCACATCGACCCATTTTTTCAATGTACAGTAATCTTGTTTAGGACACAACACATATTTATCACAATACATAACAAACTTGATTATTACAAATATGTAATCATGGTGCTGTTAGAGTATGCAGATATCTATAAAGTAACTCCAACAGATAATTAGATTTATATATCAATAGTTTTTAATAAAAATAATGTAAAGATGAATGAATCTATTTTGTCTTAAAGGGACACTGACATGATTAATTTAAATAATTGATTTCTATGTTCAAAATGTAAAAAATGATTTAACATTGACTCCTATTATAATTAGAATGTTGTTCGATATTAATCTTAAAGGCAGATAAGGAATATTGGATTCAATAAATATTGTTTGTTGAAGGTATCCACCAATCATCAATATAAACCCAGGTTGGTCAACAAATATTTAGATGCACATAAACGTACTTTCTTTATTTTAAACTACATTTAGCAATAGAATATGTCACATATGATGATAGTATTATATTTTATGTTTATTAATATTGCATACTGTATGTGAAAGACAATATTAATAATTGTAGCTCAGTATCCCTTTAATCTAAAATTAAATAGATTCCACAATGTTGTTGTTTGTTAATGAATTATCTACTCCATATGTTGATGTAATGAATGGTATTGAGCATGCAATTAAAATCAAATATGTTATTTAAGGATATCCGAATAATTATATAATTTTCATCTATTAAATAGACATTACATATAAATATTGAACAATGTGTATTTAGTATGTAATGTTCATTCCATGTTTCTAAGACAAATGTCAATTAAAATGAGACATACCATACTGTGACAAGCCCTGGCTTGAGGATCCAGCAGCCACATCCATATCTGTAATATATTAAATGAGGATTGCATATCATTAATACTAATCATGCCATGTTTAAAATATTTACATTAATATCAAATCAATAGAAAAATATTAATCCTTTGGTAGTCCCATGAGTTAATAGTTTCCGCAATTAAATTAATGATAAATATATCCTGGACTCTTATTTTCAATCAGTTGTGTTGTTTACTGTAACTTTAAGAATATCTGCTTGTTATTACATAATCATCAATTGATGGCCATATGTTATAATTTATTAGTATTATTCGTTTTTTATTAGATATAATATTTAAAATAAGAATACTGTATTCTTCACTAATCTAAGAATTTCCATTTAATTTTTAACAACATGTATAAAGCAATGCCACTTTCCGCAAACCCATGTTAACGTGGATGAGAAATGCCATTTTCGCGATCATTGCGCAATGATTCCAAGCGGAATTACGCATCCGTCATTTGAACAACATGTATAAAGCAATGCCACTTTCCGCAAACCCATGTTAACGTGGATGAGAAATGCCATTTTCGCGATCATTGCGCAATGATTCCAAGCGGAATTACGCATCCGTCATTTGAACAACATGTATAAAGCAATGCCACTTTCCGCAAACCCATGTTAACGTGGATGAGAAATGCCATTTTCGCGATCATTGCGCAATGATTCCAAGCGGAATTACGCATCCGTCATTTGAACAACATGTATAAAGCAATGCCACTTTCCGCAAACCCATGTTAACGTGGATGAGAAATGCCATTTTCGCGATCATTGCGCAATGATTCCAAGCGGAATTACGCATCCGTCATTTGAACAACATGTATAAAGCAATGCCACTTTCCGCAAACCCATGTTAACGTGGATGCGAAATTACATTTCCGCTCTGTGACGCATATTCTGTAGAGCGCAAGAAACATCATTCCTATTTCATGTGTCAATAATCTAAAATCAGATATCTAAACATCATATGTAGTGTATGTTGTGAGATCTGTATAGGTTTAGTATCTGACTAAATACACATTTTTGATTTTTAAAATTATAAATATTATATGAAGTTGGATAATTACCTGGTTCAGATTCTCTATCGGCTCCTCCCAGGCCACCGGACGGAGAAGCATCTGCCCTGTCCCCCGCGTCAGGACTTTCAGATCCCGCAGCTGGGAGGGAAGAAGAGGAGGCCGAGGATGGCGAGGATCTAAATCTTTTGGGGACCCGGAGATTGAGGAGCTCGCATAAAGTCACCTCATAAGGGAGTAGGTACAGTTTCCGCGGGGCCTTTCTTTGGCCCCCTCTTTTACGGGCTTGTACCCAGTCCCTTATGAGGTTGACTTTTTTCGATAAACGCAACCTCATATCTCCGAATCTCCTCATGATCTGATCCTGGGTCCTCTGGACGTCACACACCAATCTAACCGCATTGGTGATAGACTCCCAGAGGGCCTTCTTAACAGGCGCATCTGTCGAGCTCCTCTTGTTCCCAAACAGCTGGGGATAAAAGTCCTTGACGGCGTGGACCAGTGCAGCGCTCTCCTCCTTGGTGAACCTGGGAACTGACATGCCTGCTGGGTTGTCCAATAAATATATTATAATAATATAAACTGCCTGCAGGCATTAGAGAACTGACAAAGATGGCAACGTGTAATGGACTTTTATATGGTGAAGTAAACATGAGATGCACCATGGGACAATTTATCTGTACATCTGATTGGATAAAAGTTTGAAATATTGTTATAATGTCTGTGAGACCATCCTGACTCAAGTTGTGTTTGTGTGATGAACTCTGATTGGCCGTTCCTTAATGTTTCATATCTTAGTAACTTCCTTACACATACCGCTTGGTGGTGCTGTAACTTCATTTTTCATGTAGACTTATTTGTAATTCATGGGCCTGTCATGCGGATATGTGTGACGCAGATTTAATATCCGGGATCCGTGAAATATTAATGATTAAATACTCTTTAAAATCTAATCCTGTCACATTATTAATGTTGTAGACATTTCTCGGTTTAATAACGGTCTGTTTCTTTAATACAAATACACATTTAATATTGTATGTCTTTATTGTTCTTTAAATAAATTGATTGTGAAGTATTGACATTGCTCTATTAAATGTATTTATAATGCACATTGATTGTGTGCTATTGCGTGACATTACACTAATGTTTAAATATGCTAATCTGGTGTTTGAAGATGCGTTTCCCACGCAATATTTATTAATGTTAAAATTCCGGTTAGAATGTCAGTAACTTGGATAATCTGTTTATAAATGTTAAACTACAGCTTTGTTATTCGCAAATAAACCTCGAGCTTGTATTTCTCTGAAGTGCTCATATATGTTATTGTGCAATGGCGTCTTTAGTTTTAAAGAGACATTACAAACAAACAATTGTATCAAATGATCTGTAGAGATAGAAGATTGTTTAGACTTTAAACTGTAAATCATTTTCTCTTAGTATTTATATATCCTCAACAGAAGAAATTTAAATGCACATGGTTGAGACAATCACATAAGGCATCTCTGTGCATCCACCAATCTTCATCTACTGAGCCTATCTCGATATGCTTTTCAAGCAAAGTATGTCAAGATAGGAAGAGAAGTAAATACACTCTTTAAATCTCTTAAAGGGACACTGTCCAAACAAATTTACCATTGGTGATTGAGCATGAAATGTTAATCAACTTTATTATTTAATACGATTATCAAATGTTAAGTTATCTTGTTATGTTTCTTTGCAAATCAATAATGATATTTTATATTACGGACAATTGTTTAATAAAAACCTGGGTTGTCCTTGACGATTGTTGCATCAATTATTCCAAACAATCAAGTTCTGTCCAGAGTACTGAAGCAAATAAATTAGCTATTTACTGCCTTATTTCTAAAGTAATGATAGCAACATCACAATGAGCATTCATAATATGAGACAAGTTTTAAAGTTGATTAAAATAGAATACTCATTCAGAATGTATAAATCATTGTTTTTTTAACTGGCTACCTTTAAGTATATTTTGAGTTCATGTCCCTTTAAATAAACATTTCACAATAATGCTTAATATATCATAAACCTAGGCACCTTCCTTTTGCTAAATGAGTCTAACATATGAGTAAAGCAAATTTAGATTAACTTCTAGATTGTTTTACACACTGACTGAAATATATTTATTAAATGAGGTCTTTTTTAGCCTTCAGCGTAGAGGGACATTAAGCTATATGTTATGTATGCATTTTGTATAATAATCTTATATTTGACCAACTTAATATGTTTTGTTATTCAATCATTATATTGTAATTATATATATTCGTGGATTAAATACATCTCTACATAGGCTATTTTGATGCTGATTGTTGTTTGCATATAGATGCCTTATATCATTGACTAAGATATGTGCATTTATTTTTATTTTAACAAGTATATTTAAAGACTGAATGTAATTCTATAGTACATTCTAAATATGTTTAAATTCTTGTATGATATTTGTAACAATCTATACAAAATATACATTTTGAATGACCCCTTTAAGGACCCAAACATATTGTATTTTGATTTAACATTGACAAAATAAACTAAAGGGGAAATTACATTCTATATAGATATTTGATGTCTAACCCAAGAGGTAAGATTGTAATAAATACATAATATTACTAAGTATAGTTAAATGACTCCACTAGAAAATTACATAGATTAACCTGGCATCCAATAACTAATTTTTTAAAAATATCAAGTTAAATGACCTACCATTTATAAATGTAATAATTGTAAAATATTTTCTAATAATGTTTTGAGATACCTAAGGAAGATACATGATCTTATACAATTCTTTTTACATTCAACAACACTGTCACTTTCATGTAATTGAACCACTTCACCTTATTAAATGTTAAAACAATCATAATATTAATACATATCCTAAATATTTTTAATATATACTTTTTAAATATAAAAGCATTGAAGAATCTGACTCCCCAATTAATGTTAAAAGATATATTTTAATATTCTCTGAAGATTTTTATTTTCTACTATTAATGCATTATTTTCTCTTATGCATGTGCTTGTCAAATAGCCAACTACCAGTCATGGGAGTCCAAGTTTTATTTATTTACAGATTATATTGATATATATTAGAATCTGTTAAAAATAAACATATATTTAATAGAAAATAATTAAATATTCCAGGAAGTCATCAGATGCCAATCTGAAATGACAAATAATAAAAATGGAACAAAGTTAATACACACGTTGTAAAATATTCATAAAATACATTTAAAATCATATGGTGTCTATGCTCTAACTTTGATCAACATTTTTTAAAGATAATCATTACATTGATTTTAAATTAATGAAATACATACACCATTATATTGTTGATTAAAAATTATATTTAAATATCAAAAATTAAAATTATACATAATAATGTATATCACATGTAAACAATATATGTATGCTGAACATAAATGTAATATTTCATGTCCATTCAAATACCTCTATATCAACTATAATATGTATTCCTTTTTCTGATTGTGATCCCTAAATATCTCATTAAGAACTAAATATGACTAATGTATGTAAGCTACTAATATTCTACAGTCTTCACTAGCATGCATTGGTACACCAACCTGGACAATGCATGGTCTTTGAAAGTCAATTCAGGGGTAAACAGTTGATCTTCAATAGGTGTCTTATTCATCAGTTCATTAAATAGAGGACTGGGAAATACCATCTAAAAAAGTACAATCATCTAAGTGTCTGATTGTGATCCCTAAATATCTCATTAAGAACTAAATATGACTAATGTATGTAAGCTACTAATATTCTACAGTCTTCACTAGCATGCATTGGTACACCAACCTGGACAATGCATGGTCTTTGAAAGTCAATTCAGGGGTAAACAGTTGATCTTCAATAGGTGTCTTATTCATCAGTTCATTAAATAGAGGACTGGGAAATACCATCTAAAAAAGTACAATCATCTAAGTGTCTGATTGTGATCCCTAAATATCTCATTAAGAACTAAATATGACTAATGTATGTAAGCTACTAATATTCTACAGTCTTCACTAGCATGCATTGGTACACCAACCTGGACAATGCATGGTCTTTGAAAGTCAATTCAGGGGTAAACAGTTGATCTTCAATAGGTGTATTATTCATCAGTTCATTAAATAGAGGACTGGGAAATACCATCTACAAAATAGAAAATCATCTAAGTGTCTCCAATAGGATGTCTCCACAGCCTTATTCTATCAAATAGTTTGCACTTACCATGTGAACATGTATTTGTATGGTTTTCAAGGTCAGCAGAATTGAAATATAATGCCAGACATGATCCCATTGGTATACTTCAATTTCAATCTTGGCTTTTTCCCCACTGTCAGTCTTGGAAATCTTCACTGTCAGGCTTCAAATTGTTCCCTTTCAGTCTTTAGATTAAGTCATCTCCCTAATGTAAGAAATTATATATAAAGATTTCATACAAGTGTGTGAATCAGTTCTGTACCCCTCTCCCACCCCCCATTTCATAATAAATATCTATCACTAGCTTACTAAGCCTGTGTATGAACCTGTGTTATTTTCTATCAAGTGTGAAGATGAGTCATATTGAGCAGAACAAACCTCTGTGTGACATTGAACCATAGTCATTCTAGAGTATCCCTTTCTGATTATGTACATTTTAAGTAATGTGTAAACAAAGTTATATTTTTTAAAATGTATGCCATATGATGTATTTGTGTACAAATCATGCCAGCAACAGTCCATACATTTCTACTTACCATCTGATGTCCTCTTTAAAAACCAGGTGGCAAAGACTCGCTATAGGACCCAATGCCCAGAGCATCACCTATATTATGAGAAATAAAGATTATTCTAACATTTGATCAATACTAACATGTTTGCACAATTCTCTACTTGTCATTTCCCTAGAGTTCACATCTATTGAAAATACTCCAGTGTAACTTCTATTATTTACCGTCTAAAGTGGCGGTTGATGACGTCTGCTCTGACATCAAGTCCCTCGTCCTGGAATTCCCCCTCTAGAACAGGATCATCCTCCTCATCTCTGAGGAGGTCTCTGTCCACCGGGACGGCCTGCAGCATCCCAGCCCGCTGTGCAATATTATGCAGGACGCTACAGGCTACAACGATCTTAGCCACCTTCTTTGGGTTGTACTGGAGTGCTCCTCCAGAACGGTCCAGGCACCTGAATCTCATCTTCAGGAGCCCGAACATCCTTTCAACCACCGCCCTGGTTCTCTTATGAGCCCTATTGTAGCGCTCCTCAGACACATCAGTTGGGCTACGCAAGGGGGTAATGAGCCAAGGCCGGCTCATGTACCCAGAATCACCTATAAATTTAGAACAGAACATAATTCAAACAGAATACTTAAACTAGTATATTGTTGTATAAATATATTTTTTAAAAACCATAATCCATATTAAAAGTTGTCAGAAAGATAAAATAAAAAAAAAAAATTTATATATAAATCTGTATCTTGCCATTTCATCTAAGACATGCTACATATGCGTATTTCTCCTAAACCAAACCTTGTGTAAAATGCTAACTACATGGTTACATTGCATTCTCTATCTGAACACTTAAGGTAAGACATGCTACATATCTGCATTTCAATAAAAATAGACATTAGCGGAAAAAGACAATGACAGGGTTAAATTGCATGAGATAATATCTTGCCATTTCATCTAAGACATGCTACATATGCGTATTTCTCCAAAACCAAACCTTGTGTAAAATGCTAACTACATGGTTACATTGCATTCTCTATCTGAACACTTAAGGTAAGACATGCTACATATCTGCATTTCAATAAAAATAGACATTAGCAGAAAAAGACAATGACAGGGTTAAATTGCATGAGATAATATCTTGCCTTTTCATCTAAGACATGCTACATATGCGTATTTCTCCTAAACCAAACCTTGTGTAAAATGCTAACTACATGGTTACATTGCATTCTCTATCTGAACACTTAAGGTAAGACATGCTACATATCTGCATTTCAATAAAACTAGACATTAGCGGAAAAAGACAATGACAGGGTTAAATTGCATGAGATAATATCTTGCCATTTCATCTAAGACATGCTACATATGCGTATTTCGACTAAACCAAACCTTGTGTAAAATGCTAACTACATGGTTACATTGCATTCTCTATCTGAACACTTAAGGTAAGACATGCTACATATCTGCATTTCAATAAAACTAGACATTAGCGGAAAAAGACAATGACAGGGTTAAATTGCATGAGATAATATCTTGCCATTTCATCTAAGACATGCTACATATGCGTATTTCGACTAAACCAAACCTTGTGTAAAATGCTAACTACATGGTTACATTGCATTCTCTATCTGAACACTTAAGGTAAGACATGCTACATATCTGCTTTTCAATAAAACTAGACATTAGCGTCGGTAAATAACAAATGGTTAAATTTAATCCTATAGCTGAACATGACGCTAACAGTTAAAAAATACAGGGGCAATTGTCAAAATAATTAACCATGTTGAGCACAAATACTCACCAACGAGATAACCAGGGGGCATTTGTCTTTCCTCAAACTGTCTCCACAGGGACGACAGAGAGAGGATGCGGGCATCATGACAAGCCCCTCCAAAATTCGCATACACATGCATAATCCTCATCCGTGCGTCACAAACATACTGCACGTTGAGGCTATGAAAATGTTTGCGATTTCTGAAGGGCAAGTCATCAATTGGAGCACGCAGCGCAATGTGGGTACAATCAATGGCTCCCAAGACATTGGGCAATTGAGCAATATCAAAGAATTCCCGCTTCAGGCGCCTCCAATCACCATCATTCTGTGGGAATCCTATGTATTGCTTACTGATACGTACCATGGCGTTCAGAAAGTTATCAAACACCCCAGAGAATGTACCTTGAGCCAGGCCATGCATGTACAGTTCTCCGGATTGAAAACTCCCTGAGGCCAGGACGTATAGACAGCTTAGCATCTTACTCATGGGGGGAACAGCAGTCCTTATTTGTATACGTGGCTCCAAATGAGGTTTAAGAAGCTCGTAAAGGCCAATGAGCTGTTCGCGATCGAGCCGATACTTATCAAAAACCTCAAAGTCACTCATGTTTTCCAAGGTGGGTCTCACCCTGTAGACACGAGGACCTCGAACCAGACGACCCCTTCGTCTCAGTCTGAGCCGCCGAGGCTGCCTGATTCGACCAACAGCTAGTTCGCCAATAGCACCACCAGCAGCGTCTACCATGTCATCGTCATCCATCTTTCAAAACAGCGTAACAAGGTATGCACTTGATCTGATGTGGATCACAAGTGATGCATTGGCCATGTTGTTTGGGGGATTTATAGTACAATTAGTCCAATGGTAGTGAGTTTGTAATGATTGCTAATTGTATTCACTTGTTTGTATGTGAGCGGCGCGAATGCTTTCACAGTGGGCGTTTTTTTGTTGTTTGCTGAAATGTTGTTTTCCCCAAATGAATCTCAATGTGAAAGTGTCAAATATCACACATACAGTGCATGTTTGTAATGTTTGATCATATGCGTAATCAATATTTCGTAAACGCGATCTTATAGTAACAAGCACACGTCCAGGCTGACATGAATGAAAGTGCATAGTTGTGTATAATGTGCATCGAATGTGATCGATCAATGTTGATGCAATATTGTTTGTAAACGATAAAGTAACATCTGCCATCTGTAGTATTGTATATATAAGTGATTGCCGAGCTGTCAATATTGTATGCGTCCCTTTAAAATTGCACTAATGCTGAATAACTTCCGGCTGCCATCTGTAGTATTGTATATATAAGTGATTGCCGAGCTGTCAATATTGTATGCGTCCCATTAAAATGGCACTAATACTGAATAACTTCCGGCTGCCATCTGTAGTATTGTATATATAAGTGATTGCCGAGCTGTCAATATTGTATGCGTCCCTTTCAAATCGCAATAATAATTCCGAACTTCCCGTCTGCCATCTGTAGTATTGAATATATAAGTGATTGCCGAGCTGTCAATATTGTATGCGTCCCTTTCAAATCGCACTAATACTGAATAACTTCCGGCTGTCATCTGTAGTATTGTGTATATAAGTGATTGCCGAGCTGTAAATATTGTATGCGTCCCATTCAAATGGCACTAATACTGAATAACTTCCGACTGTCATCTGTAGTATTGTATATATAAGTGATTGCTGAGCTGTCAATATTGTATGCGTCCCTTTAAAATCGCAATAATAATTCCGAACTTCCCGTCTGCCATCTGTAGTATTGTATATATAAGTGATTGCCGAGCTGTCAATATTGTATGCGTCCCATTCAAATGGCACTAATACTGAATAACTTCCGGCTGTCATCTGTAGTATTGTATATATAAGTGATTGCCGAGCTGTCAATATTGTATGCGTCCCTTTCAAATGGCACTAATACTGAATAACTTCCGGATGTCATCTGTAGTATTGTATATATAAGTGATTTTATATCTGACAATATTGTATGCGTCCCATAAAAATTGCACGAATACTGAATAACTTCCGGCTGCCATCTGTAGTATTGTATATATAATTGATTTGCGATCTGACAATATTTCTTAATTGTCCCATTGAAATCTCCATAATAATGCTGTTCAAAAGTGTGGTTTACGTATATGTTGTATTGTAGTATTGAGTGTTAAAGTTCCTAAAGGGGCGGTACAGTGGTGAATCTGTGATGTGTATGGTTGAATCTTGTAATGACGTCATGATATTATTAACCTGCCTATGTAGTTGTGAAATCCTCATTGTGTTGTTGTATTGTGCTACATTGTTATTGTGTGCTGAATAAAATCTAAATGTGTGCTTTGTGGTTGCGTGATGGGTGATGCGTGTTATGTACATGTAGTACGTATATATTGTGATTGTGTCCCACATATGCTGACTTCTATATAGCGGTCTGGCATTGTTGTTCCTTCCCATAAAGTGACATCTGTAATCTGGTGTAATGATGTTCGTGTTGTACGTAATTCCTAATGGTTTCTGTTGATGGAATCATGATGTTAAAAGTACAGTAAAATCCATATGTTGTGTTTTGTGATTCCTAGAGAGAATGTAATGTGTTTTTCCCCCATCATTTGAATGCACATGTATGAGTGAATGTTAAACGTAATGTATGTGCATCCATGAGTGATTATGTGTTAAGCCTATGTAGATATGCAGTTGCTGCAAGCATATGAGTTGAATAACTGAAATGCAATAATAAAGGTAAATGAGAGATGTTTCCCATTGTGTAGTGTTTGTGAATCCAGAAATGTGTATTGAATTTTATTTTAATTGTAAATGTAATTTTATTGAAATAATAATGTGTTACTAGTGATGGGGATTTGTAGTTGATGTAATCTAAAAGTGTTCAAAATATTTATGGTGTGGTGAATATTTAATATTAAAAACCATAAGTCCACCATAGGGAAATAGTCATTTCTTGATCTATTTATCATCGCTAGGTCTAACGCATGAAATCATGTATTTTCTAGTGCTGGTATTTGGAGTTTTTCAGTCTACGCTATTTGCGTGCGTTAGGGAAATGAGGGTTTCGCGTGCACGAGCACGTCTTCCCAATAGAAGTCAATGGAGGCTCCAAAGATTTCTATTTTTTTTTTCTAAGACTGGTTTTCCTCGTAAAGTGAGTGACGTCATGATCTTGTGTGAAAAAGTCGCTAAATCGTGTTCTTTTTGTAATAAATAAATATTTTGTGTATGTCATGTGGTGTATATTGTTTGTATGCATCGATGAGTGTATGTTTGTGATAATGTTATTAGTTAGATGTAGGTATATGAGGGTCTTTTCCCGTGTGTCTATGTAAGTCAATGGGAAAATGGATTTGTGTGGATTTTTTTCAAACACCCGAGATCTCGCAACTTTAATCCTTTGTATTTTAAGGAAAAAAAAAAAAAATAAGAAAAATAAAGATAGTGTTGTGTTTGTATGAGTGTAAGTGTACTTTGTGTAATATTTGTTTTGTGATTCGTGGATGTTTTTTTTTGCGGTATATGTTTACTACTGGGTCTGAGGTGGCGGTAGAAAGGTGAGCGTTAGGTGTATTTTGAGTGGCGGTAAATAAACTCTAAATACCGGAGTGCGTAAGAAACCCGCGTTAGGAGCCTCTAACGCTGGTTTTTACGGATAACGCCGAACTCTAAATCTAGGCCTATATAGGCACATGGGAATGAGCATAGTATATTTGGGATAAAACACACAAAAATAAACATAAACTTTTACAGCAGAACTTGCATGAATAAACTGGACAAACAACAAAAGAAAAAGAGAAACAACCTGGTCCAGGCCACCGCAACACGCACCATGGCCTGGAGAGGACATCAAACGCATCATCCAGGGGGGTGGAATGATGTTAGGGAACCTAAGGGGTGAACCTTTAATAGGTAATCAACTATTAATGGCATATTTATAACATGGGCGACACACACATATGGGCAAATTGACATGTAGTGTAAATCTGATAAGCAGATAAATATAAGCCCAGGTGTAGTGAGAATATACTATACCAGTCTAGTGTATAAGTCACTTGCGGATCATCTTCGAAGGAGAAAAACTTAGAACAAATCCCTCAAAGGCTGTGTTGCAAAGGAGTGATTAAGGATCAATTAGCCTAGGGATTGAGGCCAACAGGTAGCTTTCAGCAGAAGAATGCTAAGTGGTCAGATTAGGATCCTGTAGAAGAAGAGGCTAGGCCCATTTTGCGTCTTTTAGATGCCACTTTTGACGAGCTGGGTCTCTGTTCTTTCGGTGTCTCTTCATCTGACTGCATCAGGTGGTGCTGAGTAGTGATGATCTTCTCGGGAGGTTGCTCAAATGTGAGGTTAAGTCTCTTGGAGATGTGATCCAGATCCGAGAAGCTTTTATAGGTGAGTTGGCCACCATTGTGAGAGATGATAAGGCTAAATGGAAAGCCCCAGCGGTATCTGACATTTTCTTGCAATGTTTTGGTGATAAAGCGGACCTCTCTCCTACGTTGGATCGTCTGAGGGCAGAGATCCTGATATACTTGCAGGGAGTGATTGTGGAATTGAATGGACCGTCGAGTTCTGGCGGACTGCCAGATCTCATCTTTTGTGGTATACTTAAGAAATCTGAGGATAACGTCCCTAGGTGGGGCAGGTGGTTTAGCAGGAGGTCTTAGAGCCCTATGGATTCTCTCAATGTCCTCGTTCTGTATGGGAG
The DNA here is from genome assembly GCF_027579735.1 of Bombina bombina. Lineage (NCBI taxonomy): Eukaryota > Metazoa > Chordata > Amphibia > Anura > Bombinatoridae > Bombina > Bombina bombina. The sequence continues at coordinate 593,727,000 of NC_069505.1, read as the reverse complement.
GGGCGTGGGGCAAGAGAGAGTGAAAAAATTCCGTAACATAGGCCCTGAGTTGTTCAGCAGAGACATCCTCTGGGATCCCCCTCAGGCGAAGATTATTTCTTCTTCCTCGATTTTCGAGGTCTTCAATTTTGTCGTTTAAGTTTTGGATCATGGAGTCGTGTAGGGTAATGTTTTGAGTATTGGTGCTGACCATGTTGTTAAGATGATCCTGCCCTTCTTCAAGAAATTCCATTCTGGAACCTAACTCGTTAAGGTCTTTTTTAAGGTCCTTAATTTCATCTTTGATAAATTTCTTTAAGGACTCTATATCAGATTTAGATGGTAGTCCAAATATGTGACTGAATAGATTGTAGGGGATCTTGGGATGAGGAGGGATTAAGGATAGTGGAGGGTGGCTCTGAGGGTTGTATATTATCCAGTGTCACAGTCTCTTGAGGGTGAAAAAATGATGAAACTGAGGGGCCCAGGGTTAATGATTTTGCGGGCTTATCAGGTTTATTCCCTTTCTTACTTGCCATATTGAGTGAGGTTAATGGCGTAGTGAAAGTCTATAGGGAATAGGCTTATGATATTGAAACTGTCCTCTTGACTCCTCCTGCACAGGGTAGCAAAGTGAGTCCTATAGGTTTGATAGATAAGGTTAATATGGCCTCTCTGGATTAAGCTCTAGGTCCCAATTCCTGTAGATTTTAGCAATCTATGTGTTAAAGTGTCAGGTGGGCTGCGGTGCAGGCCTGTTAACTGGAAATAGTATTATGTTGCAGGGAGCTCAGCCAACAGAACTGCAGCAGTTAAAATAAAAGTATTGGCGGTGACAGGCTGAATTGCGCCTCCACAAAAAGAGTGAATATGCTGGTCACTCAAAGAAAATGAGCAGGTAAACAGGACTGCATAGAAATAATGATGGCCCCCTGTACTAGTAGGTTTTAGGAGAGGCTCGTTTACAGAGGGAACCAGGGCCCAGGTTGTGAGTATGTGGTGGTATTTACCTGTGCTAACCACGTGGGAGGCCGTTACAGGTCTGACCGCTGGCGGGTGGGATAGCCGGGAGGAGACCGACCTGGCAGAGTCCTCTATGTGAGCTGGTCCGGGAGCGGGATCAGGAGATGAGCCTCGCAGGATAAACAGAGCAAGCGGTATGAGTCACAGTTCAGGGCTCAGTATGAGGGATCTGTAGAGCGGTAAGATGGCGGCCGCATCTCTTGTTACAGTGGCCTCAGGAAAGCTCCGCAAAAGATCCTCCTCAAAGTTGCGAAGTGAGCGATGTGACCGGGTAGTTAGGCATTGATTAAGATGCAGTGGTAGTGGTAGTTAGTGACATTTATGCCAATCTAAGTGCCCAAAGGTCCCCAACAGCTCCGGAGCTCTTTTACAGTGCGTCCATGCACCAGCACGGCGTAGCTCCGCCCCGCAAAAATACCTTTTTAAGGGATACTGGTAGTTTTATTTCTTCTTTTTCTTTTTTTTTTATATTTATATTTTCTTTTTTTTTATTATTCTTTTTATCAAAGGTACAGAAAATGTGTAAAAGGCATCAATGAGAAATATTACAGCAATGTGGTTACATACAATACATCATTAATATTCTCTCGTGTCATTATTATAATTAGAGTATTCAGTCTTTCTTTGTTGTTTGACACAATGGGCCAGTCCTTTTAACTATATGTGAACAAGATTGTTCGATCTTCGTGTAGTACCATTTAAACAAACAAAACGAGAGAGAAAAAAAAACAAAACAAAAAAAAAAAAAACACAACGACATCAAATTAGGGTAACTTAAACCTGGAGAACAAACTAGGAATTAAACATACTTAAACCTTTAAGTTTCATAATTATCCTCTGGTTTTAGCTCAGGTCTAGAAAAAGTAGTACTTCTTAACAATAAGTAATTGTTACTAATGGCTGAGACGGTCTGGCACTCCCAAATTTATTATGTTGGTACTCTTGAGTATTATTGTGGTGTATTGGTCGCTCCTAATAAGATCGTTTTTAGTGTTATGGGTTTCCCATTGTCTGTGGGTTAGATGAATGTGGTGCAGTTGTAGTGGGCAACGTGGGAGGGCTTGATAGGGAGTCTTGCCATAGGAACCTAGCATTTAGAATTATGTCTGTTTGATTGCGGCGTAGGTAGCCATATTCCTCTAGGGAAAATTGTTCCTCTACTTCTATCCACATGGCCCTACTAAGAGTCATAGGTTTTTTCCAGTGGCGGGCTATTAGTCTCCTCGCACTATTAAGGCCTATCTGAAGGACTAGTGACTTCAGGCGGCACCTCACCTTAGGCAGATTGTTCAGTAAAGCTATGCTTGGGGTTAAGCTAAAGTCAGCTGCTATACATTGTTTGAAATATGTCTCTATTATCTCCCATAAAGGGAGCAATCTGGGACAATGCCACCACATATGTAGCAAATTTCCGTGTTCTCCGCACCCTCGCCAGCATTGGTTAGATGTGTTTGGGTATATACTAGCTAGTCTTGAGGGGGTCAAATACCACCGTAAGAGAATTTTAAAATTTAACTCTAGTATCTCAGGGGAAGTTGAGGACTTTTTAACTGATCTAAAAATTTTGTTCCAGTTATCTGTGTCTATATTTTCAGTTAAATCTACGCTCCATTTGGCTGTGTATGCCGGTAAGGCGCTTCCCTGGGTATTAATGAGTAATTTGCGCGAGATTGAAAGCGTACCTCTAGGTATGATGCCAGTATAGCATATTTGTTCAAAGGTAGTTAGCTGTCGCAGTAGGTCTGACTTAAAAGGAGAGGTGTGTATAAAATGGTGCAACTGAGCATATTTTAGCCATTTCGTGAATCTGCCGTCTGCTATGTGATCTAATTTGTCTCTTTCCAAGAGTTTTCCTGCTTCTGTAAAGTTAAATAGCGGGATTGTATAATCCCATTCAGTTAATCGCCTGAACCCTTTATCCAAACCCCCCACCATCTCTATATTTAGTGCAATCGGGAATAGGGGGGACCTATGAGTGGAGATGTGTGGCCTGGAAGCAATGATGTGATCCCAATTTTTGAAAAGTTGTTTGTGAATTTCAAGTTGACTGCAATGAGGGGGTCTGAGGTCTCTTGATACCCAACAGAGGGCATGTACCAGGGGTGCTTTTAGGATGTGAGAGTCTAGTGTTACCCATGCTTTGCGCTCCTGTGTTTTGTGCCAGTCTAGTATCCTTTGCAGTGTCACTGCTTGATAATATTCCTCAACCTTAGGTAAACCCAGTCCCCCATTTGCAGTTGGTCTGTACATCGTGTTTCTGTTAATTCTTGGTCTGCGTTTACCCCACACGAATGTATTAAGGCACTTTTGGAGTCTATTCATGTACCATTGGGGAATATGAAGTGGTATGGTTTGTAGTATGTACAAAATTCTGGGTAAAGTGGTCATTTTTATGGCCTGAACTCGTCCCCACCAGGACAGCGGTTTGTTAGTCCATGTCTTGAGGTCGTGTTGTGTGTTGAGGAGTAGTGTGTTGTAAATTTTGTCAAAAAGTGTAGTCTGGTTAGGCGATAGGTGTATCCCCAGGTATTTTATGGAATCTGATTTTAGCCGCAGTGGGCAGATCAAGGATAGGGATTTAAATTTCGAGTTTGACAGGGTGATATTTAGAATCTCTGACTTTTGCTTATTAACAAGGAAGTTGGAATATCTTCCAAATTTATCTAATTCTATAAGAATTTCTGGGATGGATGTGAGGGGAGAGGATATTGTGAAAAGCACGTCATCAGCGTACATTGCAATTTTATAGTCTTGTTGGCCGATTGGTATTCCCCTAATGTTTTGGTTCCCGCGTACACAAGACGCGAAAACCTCCATCATCAAAATGAATAAAATCGGGGATAAAGGGCAGCCCTGTCGTGTGCCATTGTTAATTGGGAGCGCTGCTGATAAGAGTCCATTAGCTTTAACTTTGGCGCTTGGGCAAGAGTATAGACTAAAAATTCTATTTATTATTTTCGGGCCGAATCCTATATTTTTTAATGTTAATTTTAGAAATTGCCAATCAGTTCGGTCGAATGCTTTCTCAGCATCGATGGCCACAAGCACTGACTCAATATTATGGTGTTTGGCGTATTCCATAAGTGTTAGGGCTCTAAGGGTATTATCCCTTGCCTCTCGGCCAGGCACAAAGCCCACCTGATCGGTGTGTATAATGTTGTTAAGTATTGGGTTCAGGCGGTTTGCTAAGATTTTTCCTAGTAATTTTATGTCGGTATTGAGGAGTGAGATTGGGCGATAGCTAGCTGGTTCATCCTGTGGTTTGTCAGGTTTTAAGATCACCGATATATGTGCTGTGAGGGAGTCCTTAGAAAGTTGGGTGTTGTCGTCTAGAGCATTGAAATGTTTCAATAGGTGTGGAGCTAGTATGGATCTAAACGACTTATAATATAAATTTGTGAGGCCATCAGGGCCAGGGCTTTTCCCCACGGGGAGATCCTTGATGGCTGCTAATATCTCTGTCAGGGTTATGGGTTTTTCCAAGTCTGATATTTGTGTCTGTGTTAGTTTATTTAAGTTAGCTGACTCTATGTATTCTGTCATTTTTTGCGTGTGTGTTAGTGTTGAGTTGGTTTGTAAATTATATAGTTGGTGATAATAAGCTTGGAAATGTGCAGCTATAGCCTTACTATCTTGAATATACTCTCCCTGTTGGGTTTTTATTTTATGTATATGTGTGAGGGACTTTCTATCTCTGAGAGTGTTTGCAAGTATCTTACCTGGGCGGTTACCCTCATAAAAATATTTCTTGAGAAGCTGCAAAGCTTTCCTCTGAGCTTCTGAGTAGAGTAGTGTTTTAAGTTCATTTCTAGTAGATGTTAAGGCCTGAAGAAGAGCGTGATTGGAAGGTGAGCTTTTGTGCTGTATCTCTAATGTATGGACTTTAGTAGTTAAGGTGTTTAATTGAGTGTTATATTGCTTCCTAAGTTGTGCCTTGTGTTTGATGCATTCCCCTCGAAGGACTGTTTTATGGGCTTCCCATACATAGCGGGGTTGCGTTTCTGGTATTGCAATGATGTTAAAATATTCTGCTAATGTGGACATCAGAGTCTGTACTGTCGGTGGGTGATGAAGGAGGAATGCGTCTAATCTCCACATAAAAGGATGTATTGGAGTGTCTGGCCAGTTCAGTTTAACACTGATCATTGAATGGTCCGTCTATACAGTTGGGGTAATGTCCGTATCTATCATCAATGAGAGATTTGCTTGGTCTAGGTAGAAATGATCAATTCTGGAATACATTGCCCATGGGTGAGAGTAGAATGTAAAATTACATTGTGAGGGGTGTTGTGTTCTCCAAGTGTCAACCAAACCTGAATCTTTGATACAGTTGAACACCGAGTTAGGTGTCCGTGGTGCATTTGCGGATGTCGAATCTAGGATGGGGTCTAGAATAGTGTTAAGGTCCCCTCCCATAACTACAGTGCCTTTACGGGTTTCCTGTATCATTACTTTTAGTCTGTTAAAGAACCTATTCTTATTTGAATTGGGGGCATATATATTGATCAGTGTGATGGGTCTATTGTATATTAATCCCACCAATATAAGGATCCTGCCCTCTTTGTCCGATGTGGTATGTAGGAGTTTGAATGGTAGGGAGCGATGGACAAGTATCCCCACACCATTTTTCTTTTTTTCGTGAGAATTGAAAAAGCTGAGGGGGAAATTTCTGTTGTAAAATTTAGGCTCACTCGCCTTGGCGAAGTGTGTTTCCTGCACAAATACTATGGAACTGTTTTGCTTATTGAACCACTGCAAAGCCACCGACCTTTTTGTGGGAGAATTGAGGCCCTTAGTGTTTTGTGAGGTTAGTAGTAGTAATCTACGTGTCATTTTTATATCTAATCTTATGCTGTGCGCTTAAGCTGCATTCTGCGGGTCTTACCATGGAATGTTGCCATATGTCACTATAGGGAGCTACTATTGTGATGGTTTGGGAGTACCTTAGAGAGCGATGGGACGTGCCAGAGTTACCGTCTTTGAGGTGCACAGAGTTGAGGGTTAATCTGAGCTTCATGAGGACACTGTAAAATAACAATAACAAGTTAAATAAACAATGTAACAAACAAATAACAAGTTCAATTAACATTTAAAAGGAGCTAATAAACTTGTCTCGGGAATGGGGGGGTTACTCCAATTCTCGATAAGAAGGTGGGGGAGGAGGGGTAGCAGTACTCTTTTACTACTATCATTCCCCTTAGGTTACTTTAGTGTTAGTCTTGAGAAGGAAATTTTTCACATTGTGGAGATATTATGGGTTTAAATTAAGGTGATATATGACTTTACGGCTATATGAAATAAAGTACTTAGCCCTTTTTTTGCTTCCAGCAAAGGAATGTTCTTAACAGGTAGGGCGGTGGAGTGGGGAGCACTCCAATCTAAAACGAAAGGTCTTCTGTGAATCCCTTTCTTGTGTAGATATTCCTGGGTTCCAATATGTTGACGGTGTTTCTCATGGTGGTTCTGCAGTAGAGGATTGAGAGGTAACGGGCACAGGTGAGGTTGTTTTGCGTTTCCTGTTGATTGTGGTCCATTTCTGACGTTGAGGTTTTACCAGAGGAGGTTCTTTGGTTAAGGACTCCTCCATGTGGTCTGATATTTGGGGGATTTGCTTCGGAGTTGGGATATTCAGTTGTGAGCAGAAGGAGGGTAGATCCTCTAAGTCCTTATATACGATTTCCTTGTTCTCTTTAATCACTCTGATAGCGAAAGGAAATCCCCAGCGATATGGAATGTTATGATCCTTTAGATGGGTAGTGAGAAACTTAACTTCTCTCCGTCTAGAGAGGGTTAACGGGCTTAAGTCCGCAAAAATTTGAATGCTGTCCCCCTCTTTGCGAATTGGGGCTTTCTTCCTAGCCGCTGCTAATAATTTTTCTTTGTCTTTAAAGTTGTGGCAGCGGAGTATGACATCCCTTGGGGGTGCTTTAGCTGAGGGTCTGGGTTTCAGGGCTCTATGCATTCTATCTATAGATATGTTGGCGCCCTCTGTACCGTCTAGGAGAAAGCTAAAGAGGTCCTGTATGTATTGTGGTAGCGTTGCGTTTAAGATATTCTCAGATATCCCTCTTATCCTTAAATTTTGACGCCTACCTCTGTTGTCTAAATCCTCAATCTGCATTTGCATTTGTCTGATCTCGCTATTTTGGTGTTGAAGTTGCATGGTATGCAGATTGAGTGGTTCAGAGATTTCCTCTGCATGTTCCTCCAGCTGGAGCACTCTATTTCCTAAATCCATGATGTCGCTTTTCACCTCAGTCAGGCTTTCTTTTATTAGTAGGCTAACTTGACTCATAAAAGATGCAAAGTCTTCTTTTGTTGGGAGAGATCTTAGGTCTGCTCTAGTAATGGGCAGGCTGGAGTCTGACAATGTAGCATCAAGATCTTCATCCTGTGTGTCGCTGCTGGCTTGTGGTGAACTAGATGAAGTAGAGGTAGTCGTGTCCACCGCTTTAAACAATGAGTTCAATTTAGCTGATGCTGTAGTGGCAGGTTTGCTGGTTTTATCCCCCTTGGGGGGGCGCTTGGACGCCATTTATACTGACCACTGTCAATTGCAGATATCAGTGGATTTGTTTGCTATGTGGCTTGCTATTATTGATCATATGGGAGGTGTAGCTGAGCTGTTTTATCAACTCTTTCAATGTGTAGAGAAAAGTGTTAACCCCTAGTAAAGTGTCTGAACAGTCAATTTATTCCCCACTGCTGTATCTAGTAGGATTGGCCCTTCCTATGCTCACCCTTCTGTCGTAATGATTTGCGGCTGCTAGGCCTGAGGTCTCCGGTCTGGCTTTGCTGTTCGGGTAGGTGCTGTCGCTAGCTTCAGGGGATGTTGTCTGATGTAGGCTTATGTTAGCGTTCTCATTCTCCCCCTGTATATTGTTGTAGGTAGTTTAGCTGTCCGCTGCAGCGCTCCGGTCGGTGCGTGCTGTTATGTGAGACTTACGGGTCTTCCTTGTTGCGCCGTTTTGTGAACCTGATGATATAAAATGGCGCCGCCTTGCTTTTACTGTCGCGTAGTTGTACGGCTCAGATAACGCTGTCAGGATCGCTGTTCAGGTGTCCTATGTTTCTAAGGTATGTGCTCTGGATGTTGAGCCGTTGTTAAATGACAGGCTTGCGCTTTTCACCTAAACTTTCACTCCTTCATTTCTGTTTTAAGGGGAAAGCCACACGGAGCGTTACAATTTTGCAGCCATGCTGGTTCCCGGCTGGCTCCGCCCCCCCGGTAGTTTTATTTCTAATAACACGGTGAGTCCACGGATCATCATAATTACTATTGGGAATATCACTTCTGGCCTGCAGGAGGAGGCAAAGAGCACCACAGCTGTTCAATACCACTCCCCTTACCCACAACCCCCAGTCATTCTCTTTGCTTGTAGTGCATGGATGTGGTTAAGTTAGGTGTCTGATTCTTCAAAAGTTTTTTATTTTATTTTTTAAACAGAGCAAGTTTGTTTTGTTTTTTCTTGGGGGTTTAGCTGTATTCCACATCAGTCTCTTCGGTAGAGCTTTTAAGCTTTTGGGAACTTGGGGAGTATAATCCCCTTTGCGCCTCCCAGGATGTGATGCTGCCCTTTTTGGTTAAAGACTATGTTGGTTTATTTAGTCTTTTTTTCCTTTGCCTACAGGTCCATGATAGGAAGGAATCCTTTCAAGCCTGGGGAGCTGCCTTGTTGCCTAGAGGTAAGTGCTATTTTTCTGCTGTGTGCACAGGAAAAACTTAAGCACTTATGGGGTTAATCCTGCTTGTGTGCAGCTATTTTTTTCTGGGCACTGTGTGAGGATGGCTCTGTTAGGGACATACTTTAATTTTTGGGCTGAATATATGGAGTCGTTATATGTAAATGTATTTTACATTTATTAGGGCTTGTTTTTTACGATGCTTTTATTTGCGCTGTTGGTGCGCAGTTTGGTAGTGTGTTTTGTTATTCTCCCGGTGGCGTTTTTCATTTGAGTACTTAATGCCGGCCGGGAGGGAGTGAGGCACGCCCACGATGGGCAGAGTTGTATTTGGCGCAAGTTTTTCACGTGCCTTGCAGTCTGTACAAGTAAACTGTGGGGGTTAGATGCTTTTGTTGCGGTCTGCTGACTGGTGAAACTGGGTGCCGTTCTTTTTTTATTCCGGATTGCTGTTCCGGTGGGAGGAGGTCAGGTTGGCACCTCAGCAAGGCTTTGTAGAGGTGCTCTGCAGGGGTTCATTGTGTTTGTGTTTTTTTCATTTGTTTTTAATAACGTTATAGATACTAATAGTCATATCACTTTAAGAAAAAAAGAGACAGTAATGCTTTATTTTTGTGAGGGTTTTTTTCAGTAACACTTGATTTTTGTTTTGTGTGTAAAATGGATCAAGAGGACTTGCAAAGCTGTGAACTGCAACTTATGCTTAGATGCTAATGTAGAGCCTCCTATCATTTTCTGTTCATCATGTATAGAGAGGACTATACAGTATAGGCTTTATGATAGAGCCTTCATTTTCCAGGGAGACTGTTGTTCAGGAGCCTCCTGTTCAAGCTGTAACGCAGATTTCTCCCCAATCATCTCCATCTCAATCTTCTTCACATGCAGTGCCCTGAGTTTCGTCTCAAGTTGTTTTTACTTTGCAGGATATGACTACTCCATATATCCTCTGCTGTAACTGAGGCTTTGTCTGCTTTTCCTGTGTTACAGGGTTAAGCGTAAAAGGAGTTCTGAGTCTGTTGCAACTCTGTCTAATGTTTCTTAAAGGATTGAGGAAGAAGATGTTTCAGTAGCGTCTGACAGCTCGCTTCCATTGAGTCGTTAAAAATGGAGCCATAAGCAACCGAAGCGGACGACAGCTAAAAGTAATTTACGGCTCCATTTTAGTACCAGGTTTCCATTGAAAAGATTAGCGTGTTGCGCGCAGTCGCTCTTTTCGGCCGTACGTAAGTTTGCGTTGCCAACCGATGTTGGATTTGTCGAAAAGCGCGCCATAACAAGTGCATTGCCATGGTAACCCGACCTTTGTCTATAAGAATAACGGTTTGCGCCTGCGCTCTTTACCTGTGATCGCCTCTAGAGAGAAAGACACGGGAGCTAGTTGCGTTGGTAGGAGTTTTGGGTTTTTGAGAGTTGTTTGAGAGTTAGTGGAGAGTTTGATATTTTATTTTCATATATTCTTATTGTAGGCCTCATATAATATTAGGAACACACACACACATCCATACATTAGTTAATTAACACACATTAGTTTATACACACAAACACACACACATCCATACATTAGTTAATTAACACACATTAGTTTATACACACAAACACACACACACACACTTTTATTTGATACAAACACATTCACATTTTTTTTTTATTTCATTAACCCCCATATCCCCATCTTCCTTTATTACTCCTTTCATTAATCCCCTTATTCCACTTCCCATCCCCCCTTTGACTACCCTTCCCTTCCTCACTATATAACTATTTTTTTTACACATTTTGCCCATCCTTTTTTTTTTTTTTTTTACATCCAATATTTTTTGTTTCATTTGACTATATAGCCCACCCCTTTCTTCATTTGCATCCCTTATTATTTTTCGATAATTTTGTTATAATCCTCTTTAGTTTTTCCTTTTTCATTTACATCCCTTTGTTTATTTTCACCCCCACATTTTATTTTTATTTTGAGGGATATAGAATAGAGATAGTTAGGGTCTAGATAGGTTAGGTAGTTAGTTTTGGGGATATTTAATTTAGGGTTTAGTTAGGTGAATTGGTGTAGTTAGGTAAGCTAGGGACTTTAGTGCTAGGTTAGAGTTAGGGAGGAAGGAGAAAGGGATGGATAGGCCTAGTGGAGTTGGGAAGGGGGTGGCTAGGGGGAGGGCAGTGGAGAGGGTGGATAGAGGGAGGGGGGAAGTAGGGAGTAGTATGGGCAGGACTAGGGGCCGAGGTTTGGGTGGAGGATTTGTCCTTCCTCAAACCCTGGCAGAGGAGGGAAGGAGAGAGGGTGGAAGAGGAGTGGAGGTGGGAGGAGTGAGGAGGAGTCAGACTCAATTAGGCACACAAAGAAGAGGGAGAGTGGGGCAGACTGTGGCAAGTGGGAGTGGGGCTGGTGGTAGCCTGTCACAGCCTGCAGGGACAGAGGAGGGAGAGAGGGCTGGTCCCCAGTCACAGGAGGGAGAGTCTGTGTCTGCTGGCCCTTCAGGTGTGAAGGGCAGGCTTAGAGAGGAGAGGTACTCTGAGGAGGAGAATGAGGCACTTGTTGAGGCCTACTTGGAGAGGGCACCTCAGCTGGAGAACCCTAACCTGAGGGCAGGTGTCCGGAATAAGCTGTGGGAGGAGATTCGAGTGGCAGTCAGCTGCTTAGGACGTAATCGATCGACTGCCAGCATTAAACGCCGCTATCATGACTGCAGGAGGGAAACCAAAGCTAAGCTGGCACAGCAGGCCAAATATGCACGTGGGACAGGTGGTGGTCCTAGCAAGAGAATACACCTAAGGTCATGGGAGGAAATGCTGTCCAATGTCATCTCGGTTGAATCTGTTCACGGATGTAAGGGGACAATTAACACCTCTGTGCCACCTGAAGAGGTCCATGAAGGTGAATATTCAATATTAAATATAACCATATATGTGTGTATATATGTTGTATATCATAAATACCCATCTGTGTTTAGCTATGAATCTAAATTTACATAGTTGTATTTAATATGTTCAGCAAGCACTCTGTATTGTATATCTGCTCCGACAAGCAAGAATATTGATAATATAATATCCAAGAATATTAAGCATTTCATATAAATCATGTGTCATTGTCCTTAAAGGGACACTGTACCCAAATGTTTTCTTTTGTGATTCAGATACAGCATGCAATTTTAAGCAACTTTCTAATTTAAGAACTCTGGACAGCAGTTTTTGATTGGTGGATACATTTATCCACCAATCAGCAAGGTCAACCTAGGTTGTTCACCAAAAATGGGCCGCCATCTAAACTTACATTCTTGCATTTCAAATAAAGATACCAAGAGAATAAAGAACATTTGAAAATAGGAGTAAATTAGAAAGTTGATTAAAATTGCATGCTCTATCTGAAGCACAAAAGGAAATATTTGGGTACAGTGTCCCTTTAACAATGATCCTTTAAGACACAGTCTATAAAGATTCATCAGTTATGGTCATATATGCTTGGATTTTATCCCAAACACACTATATGTGTGTGTATGTGTGTGTGTATGTGTGTATGTGTGTGTGTGTATGTGTGTATGTGTGTATGTGTGTATGTGTGTGTATGGGTGTGTGTGTGTATGTGTGTGTGTGTGTGTGCGTGTGTGTGTGTGTGTGTGTGTGTGTGTGTGTGTATGTGTGTACATATATAATATATATAATAGTCTGTATTGTTATGCTACAAAGTAATATATTCTATTAGATAGATAATGTAAACATACCGTATATTTATTTGTAGGTTCCGAACAGGAGGAGTATGAAGCTGCACCAACACCACAACAGGATGTTCCTACATTCACTGAGGAGGATGAGGATATCTATGGTGACACTACCTCCTATATCAGCCTCTTAGAAGGTGATATGCAGCAGCCTAGGGCATATGAGGTGGAGGATGTATCATGCCCTTCTCCATCTACCTCGGAGACAACATTTCATGTTCTGGGTTCTGAACCCCAGCAGACTCATCCTCCTCAACACTGGCAGTTCATGCATACTTCGCAGCAACAAATGGCACAGCCCCCACAGCTGCACCCACCGCAGCAGATGATGCACCCCCCACAACATCCTCCTCAGCAGCAGATGATGCACCCCCCACAACATCCTCCTCAGCAGCAGATGATGCACCCCCCACAACATCCTCCTCAGCAGCAGATGATGCACCCACCACGACATCATTATCATCAGCAGCAGATGATGCACCCACCACAGCAGCATACAGATCTGCATCATCTGTACTATATGCCTCCCACTCCTATGGCACAACAGGAATCCACACCACCACCCACTGCACCCACCAATGTATTGCCAACAGTGCCATCACAGACAACCTCCCAGTCACCAATACGGAGAGACAGCCCTGGAACCAGCCAATTATTGGTTCCTGAGACACCAACTGTACAACAGGGTCCGGCACAGTCCCAGCAGGATGATCTACTGAGGCTCATACATAGAGAGCTTAGGCTGTCCAGGCTCCAGCAGCAGCAGGCTTTCAGGAGGATACAGAGCCAAATGGACATCCATAATGCCTCACTCGTCCGCCTGGCAGAGGCAGTGGAGAGGCTCGCGGATAGGCCCCAAACTCCATCCTCGCTTGCATCCTCTGTCATCTCCCTGCAGGACCCTGAATCCCGGTTATTAGCCTCACATTTAGCTGGTGGGCGTCGCACAAGACGCCACACTTCCCCCCTAAGTACCTCTCCTCCAAAGTCAAAATCCCGCCGCAAGAATGAATTAATATTCTTTTTTTTTCCACCCAAGATATATCATATCTAATTTTTGCACTAAAGCACTTTTTTAAGTGCGATTTTCATCTCATAAATATGCATCCATTTTTCTAATCCAAATTTGAACATATATCTTAATATTATTGTAATATCTGCTAAAAATTAACAGCTTTATTCATTTTATTTCACATGATGTCAATTAATATGCAGGTGTATATTGTTGATAAATGTATGTGTCCTTTTATTGAGGATATTATGCCGTTTAAGAATACTTGGGGATACGTGTCTGAAATTTATACAGTATATGCTATCTAACATTAGTCAACGTGGCATGTGTAAATGTTATGATTTATATTCCACAAGCATATGTTGTTTGCTCCTTCAGATGAAGCTAATAAGGGTTATACAGTTATAGAAGAGTTGAAAAGTAAATACTCCTTCCTGTTGATATGGCCAAATACCTTGCATTCATTCTTATAGTCCTATGTGGAATGTAATATCCTAAATATATACCTATCATGACTAATACCTATCATGACTAATGCACTCCTTTTTGTCAAGATTATTATTCAATATTTAGAATAATTAGATAAATGTATCTCTATGATATTTAAACACTGATGTATACACAAAATATATGTGATTGCCATGATATAGAGGTGATTAATACATTTTAATTGACATCATATGAACAGACACAGACTCTCCCTGGGACCAATGCACAATGCACTTTTAAATTGTTTCAATAACTCCATGTTAAAGACAATACTTCAAATCTCTTGAAGTATGTAATATTTAGCACTTAGGTATTTTGGTTAATAGTCTAAATATTGCAAATGTATTCTCTGCTTTAGCAGACATGATATTACATATATTTTATAAATATTAGTACTATGCCACATTATACTTTAATGTGTCATCGTTTTGTATTGAATAAATATGTTCAATTATTTCACATTGAAAATTACATTTGAATGAGGGTAAATCTGTAATAATAAAACTCATCTTCATGATAAAAAACTTATTTCCTTTGACTTATTTTTCAATATTATTTTCTATGAGGTAACCATGCCTTTCAAGTGTGCAATCTCAGGGGATTGTATGTATTGATAATGTATCTTTATTTTAAGGATTATATTATATCTGGATTTGTCTCTTTGAAATGAGCATCTGATATATTTCTTAAAGGGATAGTCTATTCAAAATAAAACTCATGAATCGGAGCATGCAGTATTTATATACTTAAATATGTAATCCTCTAATCTATTTAACTTCATTATCATCTGTAATTTACTAAAACAGGAATGTTAGCTTAGGAATCTACCCATTTTGATTCTGCACATGGGGAGCGCTTGATGATTGTTGTCTAAATGTAGGCAACAATCAGCAAGTGCACCACAGGTGATGAACATTAAATGGAACGGCTCCTAAACTTAAATACATGATTGAAATAAGAAACATAACAAAATTAAATTGATTATGAGTACATATGTAAGTTGATTGGAATTGAATGATTTATCTGGTTCATTAATGTTTTATTGGGAATACACTCTTCCTTTTTTTTTAAAGTGACATAAATTCCATTATTTTGCTAAAACATATATATTTACAAGCAAATCTAATATATTTCTATTCTTTATATTGCTTAATATTCTTAGTATCCTTTGATTATAGTTTTATTTAGGTAAGATCAGGAGCAGCATAGAACCTATGTTGGAGCTGTTTATTGTTGCCAACATGCAGTATATATCCTGTCTGTCATTGGTTCACCCATGTACTAATTTTTATTAACCAGGAGTGCATAGCTGCTCTTTAAATAATTATACCAAGAGAACAAAGTAATATTTGGAATATAATTAAAATGATCTTTTAGATAATTATGTTATACATAAATCATAAGATGAATGCATTGTTTAGTACATAGCTGGAAATAAAGAAATATTCACCATGACTATATTTGAGTAAAGTACACATTTATTTAGGGAAAATGTGGTAAATAT
Organism: Bombina bombina; assembly: GCF_027579735.1. Classification (NCBI taxonomy): domain Eukaryota; kingdom Metazoa; phylum Chordata; class Amphibia; order Anura; family Bombinatoridae; genus Bombina; species Bombina bombina. The sequence goes on along the minus strand of NC_069505.1, from coordinate 593,711,594 downwards.
GGGGATGAGGAGAGAGGGAGGGGAGTGCTATTCAATTTCTGAGAATCTTCAATCTGTAAAACATTAAAAGAAACAAATGTGTATTATTAAAAAAACATAATCATAAATAACTAAAAGGTCTCATTACAATACTATAAAAATACCTGAAAAGAAATCTTGAATAGTTGCAGATCTCTCCAAATGGGCATTGAGGGGTTGGGGATGATTAATGACATCAGGCTCAAAGATTTCACCTGGGGGCTGTGGTGTTGGAAGTAAGTCGTTCAACATCCCATGCTCCTGTGCCATGTTGTGTAGACAGCAACATGCCACTATGGTTTTTATAGCTTTTTCCAGACTGAATTGGAGATCCCCCCTGATCTGTCCAGGCAGCGAAAGCGCATTTTTAGAACACCAAACAGTCGTTCTATTATAGCCCGTGTTCGGATATGTGCTTCATTATATCTGTATTAAAAGAACAAGAAATATTATTATAATATATAATGTGAAGACAAATCAAATACTAATGAGCTAACTACATTCCTGGTTTGATCTTATAAATCTTTAAACCTTTTTACATATATAAATATATTTATATTCAAGCAGAGAGATTTATAAATGCTTCACTGATAATAGATGATTTGGATTTTGACTGTCCCTTTAAAGGCACTCAGTATAACATTGTTATGTCTGTGATAGTGATATATATATATATATATATATATATATATATATATATATATATATACACACACACACACGAGATAATCAAGCAACACATGTATGTGCACAAACACAGATATATAGCTTGATAAAGGGGCAGGAGCCCCGAAACGTTGCTCAATAAAGGTGCTGTTGCTCCACATAGAGTGCTACCTGTGTGTTCTATTTCATTACATTTACTGGGACTTTGGAAAGGGAGGTCCTCCAGGTTTGCACCTACATTCACCCAAGAGTGATTTAAAGGGACATTCCTATGAAGTGTGTACTGGTCCTACTTTTCTACAGATTATAGTGAGCATTTTGCAAGGCACAATCAATATTTCTGACATACAAGAGCAGAAAAAAATATATATTTTACCTTAATTCAGCAAGCCCAACAACCTGGTTCTCTTTCAATGGTGTCCAAATCCATTTTTTAAGAGGATATGCAGAATCAGCTGAAATATGAATGCATAGATATACAGTATATATATAGATAGATAGATAGATAGATATATAAACACACATCTTTCAATAAAGCAATGTATGACATAAAATAATGTTATGCATATGTCTTACTATGACATAGTTAATATGTATCTTTTAAATGATTAACAATTTATTTATTTAATCAATTCCACCCCCTTAGACACATACATAAAGGATTATAAAGCAATGAAACAATAAAATGACAAAATATTGAACACATGAAGGCACCATAATATATACATAAACACTTACCGAGGAGATGTCCTTCAGGCATTTGATTTGTCTCAAACAATCTCCACACACCAGAAGTCCTGAGGATGTAGGCATCATGGCTACTTCCTGGGAACCCTGCCACGACATTTAATATACGCATGTTTGCATCGCATATGATCTGCACATTTAAGGAGTGGCAGAGTATAGCAGAGACGCATTTCTCGGGGACACCCCGTTTCCTCAGGCTTAGAAGCCTGAGGAAATGGGGTGTCCCCGAGAAACGCATCACTGCTATACTTTGCACTTTATTAGGAGATCTATTTTCACACACCCAGCTTTAAACTTGAGGAAACGGGGTGTCCCCGAGAAACACGTCGCTGCTATACTCTGCACTTTATTAGGAGATCTATTTTCACACACCCAGCTTTAAACTTGTTATATTTTTGTTCCAGCCTCTGTGAGCCATCGCCATTGGGATTTATGTTACGGTTATTCGGTACCATTGGACTCCAGTGCTGTCTGTATCTGGTGGAGACCTCTTTGCGTCAGCCAGCTGGTTTGCTGCAGAATACCAGCCCGTTTCTACTGGCACAACAGAGTGCCATCGCCTTTGTTAGTACCCTGTGTTTGTGCATACTTGGATTATATGGGTTCTTATTGATCTACACATGTGGCGTCTTTGTCCTTGTTTTTGTCTTTTTATCACAAAAGTTTATTATCCATTCGGGTGAAGACAAAGAGCTGCCGACCAAGTTCTTGGACATTTGAGGAGATCTGTTGGACTTTTTCTACATTTCCTTTGGCTGGTTATTATATCAGTGTATTTTTATATATTATATAATTTTTTTATATATATTTTGTGTATATATATATATATATATTTTATTATTATTATTTTTTATACATTTATTCCTTTCACGTCACTAGGGTGTATATATATATATATATATATATATATTCGCCATAGCGCCTCCTATTGGAGCTTAGTGACTCCCAGTAGTCACTGACACTCCTTGTTTTTAGATTACACCTAATCTAATCTCCCTAATAAAATAAAAAAGCCCCCCGAAATAATAAAATTCCCTACTCTATACTAAATTACAAATATTGCGGGACATTGCCCCAAAGTAATCAGCTCTTTTACCTGTAAAAAAAAAAATACAATGCCCCCCCAACATTAAAACCCACCACCCACACTCCCAACCCTACTCTAAAACCCACCCAATCCCCCCTTAATAAAACCTAACACTACTCCCTTGAAGATCACCCTACCTTGAGCTGTCTTCACACAGCCGGGCACAAGTGGTCCTCCAGAGGGGCAGAAGACTTCATCCAATCCGGGCAGAAGAGGACCTCCAGACGGGCAGAAGGCTTCAGCCAGGCGGCATCTTCTATCTTCATCCATCCGGAGCGGAGCGGGTCCATCTTGAAGCCATCCGACGCGGAGCATCCTCTTCTTCCAACGGCTAAGACTGAATGAAGGTTCCGTTAAATGACATCATACAAGATGGCGTCCCTTGGATTCTATCAGCCAATCGGAATTAAGGTAGGAAAAATCCTATTGGCTGATGCAATCAGCCAATAGGATTGAACTTCAATCCTATTGGCTGATCCAATCAGCCAATAGGATTGAGCTCGCATTCTATTGGCTGTTCCAATCAGTCAATAGAATGCAAGCTCAATTCTATTGGCTGATTGCATCAGCCAATAGGATTTTTTCTACCTTAATTCCGATTAATTCCGATGAATCCTATCAGCCAACCGGAATTCAAGGGACGCCATCTTGGATGACGTCATTTAAAGGAACCTTCATTCAGTCTTAGCCGTCGGAAGAAGAGGATGCTCCACGTCGGATGGCTTCAAGATGGACCCGCTCCGCTCTGGATGGATGAAGATAGAAGATGCCGTCTGGATGAAGCCTTCTGCCTGTCTGGAGGTCCTCTTCTGCCCAGATTGGATGAAGTCTTCTGCCCTTCTGGAGGACTACTTGTGCCCAGCTGGGTGAAGACAGCTCAAGGTAGGGTGATCTTCAAAGGGGTAGTGTTAGGTTTTATTAAGGGGGGATTGGGTGGGTTTTAGAGGATGTTTGTGTAATGATATATTTTGTGAATTGGAGCTTAACTGCAGATATTTTCTTAAGCTTAACTCCAGAGAGTTAAATAATATATATATGTATCACCTCCTGATGTAGATAGCACAATTGGTTGTGTGCAATCTGGTATTAGGTTGTGAATTTAGTATGTAAACTGACTTAGGCTATAAGTGAGTAGCCAGTGATGAAAACTGATTCAGTAATGGTATAAATCAGTTAATGGGGTGTTGAATCTTTAAGCATTAAGTCAGTTCAAATATTATTGAGTATCAAATTGACAGTATTGTAATACTTCTGTATGTGGCAGAGAGAATAACCATATGTTTATTTATACTTGAAAGTATTGATAAAAGTATGTTTCTGGCAGCAGCTGTGAATATGGAAGAAAGTGTTATAACCTTGGTAGGCAGGGCTAGATGAGTCATGACTTAGAAATTTAAAAGGTACAAGGTAAAACAAGGTATGTCCCTGACATCACCCCCTCCTCAAGGGAGCTGTCCCACAGCTTGTGGCTTAGGTCGGTCAGGATTCCGCTGATGGAACTGCGAAATAAGTCTAGGTGCAGTTATGTTGGAGGCTGGCTCCCAGGAATCATTTTCTGGGGAATATTTTTTTCATTGAATGAGATATTCCAGGTTAGAACCATGCCAACAAGAATCAAGTACAGAATGTACTTCATAGAGCTCCATATCTCCTGATGGTAAAATAGGAGGAAGAACAGGTTGAGGTATTCTAGTAGACAGATAAGGTTTGACCAGGGAGACATGAAATGTCGAATGAACCTTTAACATAGAGGGAAGGTCTAAGGTAATGGCATTCTCATTTATAACTTTTATGATAGGAAAAGGTCCAATGAAACGATGCGTGAGTTTTTTGGAAGGTACTTGTAGTCGTAAATTCTTTGTTGAGAGCCAAACCTTGTCCCCAACAGAGTATTTTGGAGGAGTTCTTCTTCTCAAATCATAAAATCGTTTTTGATTATCTTGTGCAGTTTGGATATTTTGTTTGATTTTTGAGAAGTTGTCTGTTAATATCCTACTGAAATCATCCAAATGAGGAGAATTAGAGGGGAGGTCAGGATTTAGAAGAAAAGATGGGTGATAACCATAATTTGCAAAAAACTGTGATTTTTTTGTAGAGGAGTTTGTTAGGCTGTTGTAGGCATATTCTGCCATGGGTAAAAAGTCTAACCACTGATCTTGATGTTGACTGCAAAAACAACGTAAATATTCCTCCAACCACTGATTTATCCTTTCAGTTTGAACATTGGTCTGTGGGTGGAAGGAGGTGCTGTAACGGTGATCAATTTGGAGTAAAGTACAGAGTTTTGTCCAGAACCGAGAAGTAAATGGAGTACCTCTATCTGTGATAATCCTTGTAGGTGTACCATGAAGTCTTATGATGTTATCAAGAAAACGTTTAGCAGTTTCTGCAGATGTTGGTAGTTTTTGGTAGGGGATGAAATGTCCCATTTTAGTAAACATATCAACAACCACTAGAATTGTATTATGTTTCTGAGAAAGTGGTAACTCTACAATAAAGTCCATGGAGACTTGTTCCCAAGGTCTGTTTGGAATGGGAAGAGGCATTAGAAGCCCATATGGTTTTGTTCTCTCTGTTTTAGCGGTAGTGCATACAATGCAGGATTTAATGTAGTTCATGACGGTTTGTTTCATTCCGGGCCACCAAAAATTTCTTTGTAACAGGTCAGTTGTACGATTAACTCCAGGATGTCCTGACATAGGAGAATCATGATGGTATCGTAAGAGTAAGGATCTTAGGTTGTAAGGTACATAAATCCTTTTATTGTGATAATAAATTCCAGCTATCTCTGTTACCTGATTCCGAGGTATATTCTTATCAAGCTGTGATGTCCTTTTTATCTATGTTAAAAGTTTGGAAGTGAGACCTATGAAGCGTTCACTGGGAATCATAGGACTTGATTCAGTGTCCTGTATAGGTTTTGTGTGTAACCTTGATAATGCATCAGCCTTACCATTTTTACTAGCAGGGCGATAAAGAATGTGGTAATCAAACCTGGCGAAGAAAAGAAACCAACGGACCTGTCTAGCTAAGAGAGTTTTGTTGTTCTGCAAATACTGAAGGTTTTTATGATCCGTATATATAAGTATCGGAAACTTAGCTCCTTCCAGGAGGTGTCTCCAGTTTTCAAGTGCTCTTCTGATGGCAAGAAGCTCCTTATCTCCAATGGAGTAATTAATCTCTGCAGAACTCATGATCTTTGAAAAATAAGATACAGGATGTAAAGGTTCAGATAAAGTTTGTCTTTGTGATAAGACAGCACCAATGGCAAAATCAGAAGAATCAACTTCTAATATAAATTGTAAATCTGGGTTAGGGTAACGTAAAATGGGAGCAGTAGAAAAACTGGTTTTTAAAAATTTGAAAGCAGAGGAAGCTTCTTTAGTCCAAGTGAAAGGTTTTAAAGCACTGGTGAGTTGTGTGAGAGATTTGGCAATTTTGGAAAATCCCCTGATGAACTTCCGGTAATAATTTGAAAATCCTGGAAACCTCTGTAGTTCTTTTTTAGTAGTTGGTTCAGGCCAATCTAAAACAGTCTCAATTTTTTTATGTTGCATGCTTATCCCATTAGGAGAAATATCATAACCAAGAAAAGATATGTGGTTACAATCTGTAAATCAATGAAATTTCCGAATGCCCCGGAGTCAATAATGGCATCAGTGTGTAGCCTTTTGTGATCCCACTGCAATAGAAGAGATAGTTTGCAATAAGTAATTTTATCTTGATATACATGAGTTGAGTGAATCGATGTACACATACTTTTCTTATTTCTTGAGAGGACTGGACATTCTGACATGGTATGCAACGGATCTGCACAGTACATATACAACTTCTTTGCCTTTCTCCGGAACCTCTCCTCTGAGGTTATTGGACCTCTAAGTACACAGATCTCCATGGGTACAGATTGAGAGGTAGTAGTAGTTGGCGAACTACGGATGGTAGAAGTATTGGACCTTGAAGAAGTGTCAGAATGATATCTTTCGGATCTCCTTTCACAAAGTCTCCTGTCAATCTGAGTGGAAACTCTCATTAAAGCCTCAAGGGTAGGAGGTAAATCTATTCATGCTAACTCATCTTTTAAAGATTCAGCAAGACCAATCCTAAATTGGTTGCGGAGTGCAATTGGACTCCATAAAGAATCTGAGGCATATAACTTAAACTCTGTAATATAATCCTAAACTGGTCTCTTTCCTTGCTTGAGGTCTCTCATCATGGCTTCAGCTGATAATTGAATGTCCTTATCAAGGTATAATTCATCCATGTTATAAAAAAAAAAACCTAAAGAGGTTATAATAGGATCCTGGTGTTCACAAAGGTTATCTGCCCAACCTCTAGGTTCACCTCTAAGGAAAGAGACGACAATGAGAACCTTGATTCTCTCAGTGGGATAGCTGTGAGGTCTTAAGTTGAAAAGTAAATGGCAGGCATTTTTGAATTGCCTTTATAATTTTCTGTTCCCAGAAAATGGTTCAGGTAGTGACACCTGTGGTTCAGGAGAAGTCTCATGAGTGGCCTTAATGGCTATGGAATCCTTTATGATGTCTCTAAGAGACTGGTTCTCTACCTGTAAGTCTCTTACTGCCTGACCAATCTGATCCACTCTCTGTGTCAAATTGTATACCACCTGGGGAATGTCTGCTGGCTCCATGTTTTTAGGCTTAGTATTATGTAATGGTATATTTTGTGAATTGGAGCTCAACTGCAGATATTTTCTTAAGCTTAACTCCAGAGAGTTAAATAATATATATATATATGTATCACATCCTGATGTAGATAGCACAATTGGTTGTGTGCAATCTGGTATTAGGTTGTGAATTTAGTATGTAAACTGACTTAGGTTATAAGCGAGTAGCCAGTGATGAAAACTGATTCAGTAATGGCATAAATCAGCTAATAGGGTGTTGAATCTTTAAGCATTAAGTCAGTTCAAATATTATTGAGTATCAAATTGACAGTATTGTAATACTGCTGTATGTGGCAGAGAGAATAACCATATGTTTATTTATACTTGAAAGTATTGATAAAAGTCTGTTTCTGGCAGCAGCTGTGAATATGGAAGAAAGAGTCTCTTAATATGTGCCAGTTATTCCTTAAATAAAACTGAATGCAATATTCTCTGCCTCATGGAAAGAGCAAACAAACTAGCAGGTTGCAAAATATAAAAGTAAGAAAGGGGAGGAGTTTTCCTCTAAAGCCTTTTCAGCTTGTTACAATGTTTAAAGTCTTCACACTGTGTTTACACAAGTCTGGTGCTTTATAAAGAAATGTGGTGCTGCTAGTTATTGAAAGGAAAATAAATCTTGAGAGAATTAGAGATTCAGAGCACAATACCTTGATACAAATAAACGTTTTTGAAGTTGCAGTTTGTAGCTTTCAGGATGTTATAAGCAGTAGTTGGAAATCAACAGCAACTTAGTAGCAAGTCTCCGAAGTTGAATTTTCTAGTTGGAGCAATTCCTAGTCACAAAGTTCAAGTAAGGATTACAATCCAATTCTGATGTAGCACTCAGTGATGTAGCAGCTTTAACTAAGCAAACAAAATACTAAGCAATGAGTGTTTGTTAACACAGGTGTTTTGTAACCTTGGTAGGCAGGGCAAGATGAGTCATGACTTAGAAATTTAAAAGGTACAAGGTAAAACAAGGTATGTCCCTGACAGTTTGGGAGTGTGGGTGGTGGGTTTTAATGTTGTTTACAGGTAAAAGAGCTGATTACTTTGGGGCAATGCCCCGCAAAAAAAAAAGGGCTATTTGTAATTTAGTATAGGGTAGGGAATTTTATTATTTTGGGGGGCTTTTTTTATTTTATTAGAGGGATTAGATTAGATGTAATTAGTTTAAAATTCTTGTAATTATTTTTTTATTTTCTGTAATTTAGGGTATTGTTTTTTTTGTACTTTAAAAAAAAAAGCCCACCCAAAATAAAAAAAACACTAGCCTAAACTAAACTACCAATAGCCCTTAAAAGGGCCTTTTGCGGTGCATTGCCCCAAAGAAATCAGCTCTTTTACCTGAAAAAAAAAATACAAACAACCCCCCCAACAGTAAAACCCACCACCCACACAACCAACCCCCCAAATAAAACCATAGCTAAAAACTTAAGCTCCCCATTGCCCTGAAAAGGGCATTTGGATGGGCATTTAGCTCTATTGCGGCCCAAAGCCCTAACCTAAAAATAAAACCCACCCAATACACCCTTAAAAAAACCCAGAAGATCCACTTACCGGGAGAAGTCTTCATCCAAGCGGCAAGATGTCCTCAACGAAGCCGGCAGATGTGGTCCTCCAGACGGGCAAAAGTGGTCCTTCAGACGGGCAGAAGTCTTCATCCAGATGACATCTTCTATCTTCATCCATCCAGCGCGGAGCGGGTCCATCTTCAAGAGCATCCTCTTCCAACGACAACTACCCGACGAATGAAGGTACCTTTAAGTGACGTCATCCAAGATGGTGTCCCTTAGATTCTGATTGGCTGATAAAATTCTATCAGCCAATCGGAATTAAGGTAGAAAAAATTCTATTGGCTGATGCAATCAGCCAATAGGATTGAACTTCAATCCTATTGGCTGATCCAATCAGCCAATAGGATTGAGCTCACATTCTATTGGCTGTTGTTTTAGCAATGGTATAATGCATTCTAAGGGCTATTGTTTTAGCAATGGTATAATGACCATATATAATTATTTATCAGTCTCTTTATTAGACTACCAGAAAATACAGAATATTTGTAAGCAGTATAAAAAAACAGAATAAAATCAGAAAAAAGCTTCTACAAGCTAATAATAGTTTCTGACACAGACACTGCGCATGCGTGTACTCAGGACTTTATACTTTCCTTCAATTAGAAACCGCTGGCTGTTGCTCATTTGCTGAAATAATGTTGTTTAGAATGTGCACTTTTTATGTCTTTACTTTCCCCACTGTGCACAAGCCATGCTGAAGGGTGATGTGGTAGCATTTCATTCAAAGTAAGAGATGGCGCAGATCGGTATAGCTGCAACTCACCATGTCTGATTACATTTCATGCTAAATCAATAATAAACATCCGTTAAGGCCATAAATCCACAATAAATACATTTAATAGCTGCTCGTGCAATTGAGGGAATGTTTGAAGTCTGGAGTGTGTGCATGCGCTGTTAGTGTGAAGCCCAGAGTGTGTGCATGCGCGGTTAGTGTGAAACCCAGAGTGTGTGCATGTGCTGTTAGTGTGAAATCCGGAGTGTGTGCATGCGTGGTTAGTGTGAAGCCAGGAGTGTGTGCATGCACAATTAGTGTGAAGCCTGGCGTGTGTACACGAACTGTTAGTGTGAAGCCCGGAGTGTGCGCATGCGCTGTTAGTGTGAAGCCCGGAGTGTGCGCATGCGCTGTTAGTGTGAAGTCCGGAGTGTGCGCATGCACTGTTAGTATGTCAAAAACAAATGTGAGGAAAGCAGGGAGTAATATTTCTGTTGAATTTTGCTACCTGTCCCACTACACAGGCTTGCACATACATCACGGCATTCCAGACGTGTTTTTGAAACCTATGTGGAATGCATGCGCTGTGGGAGAGGTAGTAAATATTGACAGAACACCAGCAATGTAAGTGCCGGTAAAATACAGCCCTGGAGGTGTAAAGTCAGTGCTGTGTGATCATGAAGCAGGCTGAGCCAGACAGGCTTGAAAGAAAACCATAGGAGGGTTCCTGTCCTGACTCAGTGACTGACAGCTGCATACTTCAATTACCATTCAAAAAAAGGGATGCAAAGAGTGTTGTACCCCCAGCAGTAAAGTCTGATTGCACTGACTGTACTGAGATTAGCCCTGTGATTTTGTCCCTACTCAGGCGGTGTAGCTGCTGCTGCTGCTGGGAATATCTAACTATTTTAGCTCATCCTATATACTGTACTGCTCAATAGAGTGATTCATGATAAATTATATTTTACAAGGGTTAATATTAGAAGTGCCTGTTAGAGTTTACCACTGTTTAGATTGGTGATTTAGGACCTTACTACTTACAAACCAAGGGCTATATAAGTGGTAATTGTGTTATCCTAATGCATGAGAGAGGTTTTTATGTTTTTCCCATATTTAATTAAAGGACCAGTCAACACTGCAGGTTCCAATTCTAAATATATTCCTTATTAAACATTAATTATTTCTAACTTTACCGTAGCCATTTTTAATTACATATTCTCCTAAAACTAACGTTTTTAATTTTGTACAGATTTCCCTGTCCTCCTAAGTCATGTGGGGGCGATCTCCGAATGAAAAATGCTTATACGTATATGCAATTTTCAATCACTGCGCAGCCGCAACCGGAAGTGGTGACGTCACTCGTGATCTCACCGGCACATCGGCATCGTGCTTCTTTGGTGGAGCAGTGCACATAAAAGGATGTGCACTGCCACCGAAGCAGAGCGCCTGCGTGTGAAGAGAGGACAGATTGCCTACTGCCTTCCTGCATGTCAAGAGAGGACACAGTGCCTACTGCCTTCCTGCATGTCAAGAGAGGACACAGTGCCTGCTGCCTTCCTGCGTGTCAAGAGAGGACACAGTGCCTACTGCCTTCCTGCTTGTCAAGAGAGGACACAGTGCCTACTGCCTTCCTGCTTGTCAAGAGAGGACACAGTGCCTACTGCCTGCCTGCGTGTGAAGAGAGGACACAGTGCCTACTGCCTTCCTGCGTATCAAGAGAGGTCACAGTGCCTTCCTGCGTGTCAAGAGAGGACACAGTGCCTACTGCCTTCCTGCGTGTCAAGAGAGGGCACAGTGCCTACTGTCTTCCTGCGTGTCAAGAGAGGACACAGTGCCTGCTGCCTTCCTGCGTGTGAAGAGAGGACACAGTGCTTGCTGCCTTCCTGCGTGTGAAGAGAGGACACAGTGCCTACTGCCTTCCTGCGTGTCAAGAGAGAACACAGTGCCTACTGCCTTCCTGCATGTCAAGAGAGGACACAGTGCCTACTGCCTTCCTGCATGTCAAGAGAGGACACAGTGCCTACTGCCTTCCTGCTTGTCAAGAGAGGACACAGTGCCTACTGCCTTCCTGCTTGTCAAGAGAGGACACAGTGCCTACTGCCTTCCTGCTTGTCAAGAGAGGACACAGTGCCTACTGCCTTCCTGCTTCTCAAGAGAGGACACAGTGCCTACTGCCTGCCTGCGTGTGAAGAGAGGACACAGTGCCTACTGCCTTCCTGCGTATCAAGAGAGGTCACAGTGCCTTCCTGCGTGTCAAGAGAGGACACAGTGCCTACAGCCTGCCTGCGTATGAAGAGAGGACACAGTGCCTGCTGCCTTCCTGCGTGTCAAGAGAGGACACAGTGCCTGCTGCCTTCCTGCGTGTGAAGAGAGGACACAGTGCTTGCTGCCTTCCTGCGTGTGAAGAGAGGACACAGTGCCTACTGCCTTCCTGCGTGTCAAGAGAGAACACAGTGCCTACTGCCTTCCTGCATGTCAAGAGAGGACACAGTGCCTACTGCCTTCCTGCATGTCAAGAGAGGACACAGTGCCTACTGCCTTCCTGCGTGTCAAGAGAGGACACAGTGCCTACTGCCTTCCTGCGTGTCAAGAGAGGACACAGTGCCTACTGCCTTCCTGTGTGTCAAGAGAGGACACAGTGCCAGCTGCCTTCCTGCGTGTCAAGAGAGGACACAGTGCCTATTGCCTTCCTGCGTGTCTAGAGAGGACACAGTGTCTACTGCCTTCCTGCGTGTCAAGAGAGGACACAGTGCCTACTGCCTTCCTGCGTGTCAAGAGAGGACACAGTGCCTTCCTGCGTGTCAAGAGAGGACACAGAGCCTTCCTGCGTGTCAAGAGAGGACACAGTGCCTACTGCCTTCCTGCATGTCAAGAGAGGACACAGTGCCTACTGCCTTCCTGCATGTCAAGAGAGGACACAGTGCCTACTGCCTTCCTACGTGTCAAGAGAGGACACAGTGCCTACTGCCTTCCTGCGTGTGAAGAGAGGACACAGTGCCTGCGTGTCAAGAGAGGACACAGTGCCTACTGCCTGCCTGCGTGTCAAGAGAGGACACAGTGCCTACTGCCTTCCTGCGTGGCAAGAGAGGACACAGTGCCTACTGCCTTCCTGCGTGTGAAGAGAGAACACAGTGCCTACTACCTTCCTGCGTGTCAAGAGAGGACACAGTGCCTACTGCCTTCCTGCGTGTCAAGAGAGGACACAGTGCCTACTGCCTTCCTGCGTGTCAAAAGAGGACACAGTGCCTACTGCCTTCCTGCGTGTCAAGAGAGGACACAGTGCCTACTGCCTTCCTGCATGTCAAGAGAGGACACAGTGCCTACTGCCTTCCTGCGTGTTAAGAGAGGACACAGTGCCTACTGCCTTCCTGCATGTCAAGAGAGGACACAGTGCCTGCTGCCTGCCTGCGTGTCAAGAGAGGACACAGTGCCTACTGCCTTACTGCGTGTGAAGAGAGGACACAGTGCCTACTGCCTTCCTGCATGTCAAGAGAGGATACAGTGCCTACTGCCTGCCTGCGTGTCAAGAGAGGACACAGTGCCTACTGCCTTCCTGCGTGTCAAGAGAGGACACAGTGCCTACTGCCTTCCTGCGTGTCAAGAGAGCACACAGTGCCTACTGCCTTCCTGCGTGTCAAGAGAGGACACAGTGCCTACTGCCTTCCTGCTTGTCAAGAGAGGACACAGTGCCTACTGCCTTCCTGCGTGTCAAGAGAGGACACAGTGCCTACTGCCTTCCTGCGTGTCAAGAGAGGACACAGTGCCTGCCTGCGTGACAAGACAGAGAGGACACAGTGCCTACTGCCTTCCTGCGTGTCAAGAGAGGACACAGTGCCTACTGCCTTCCTGCGTGTCAAGAGAGGACACAGTGCCTACTGCCTTCCTGCGTGTCAAGAGAGGACACAGTGCCTACTGCCTTCCTGCGTGTCAAGAGAGGACACAGTGCCTACTGCCTTCCTGCGTGTCAAGAGAGGACACAGTGCCTACTGCCTTCCTGCATGTCAAGAGAGGACACAGTGCCTACTGCCTGCCTGTGTGTCAAGAGAGGACACAGTGCCTACTGCCTTCCTGCGTGTCAAGAGAGGACACAGTGCCTACTGCCTGCCTGCGTGTCAAGAGAGGACACAGTGCCTACTGCCTGCCTGTGTGTCAAGAGAGGACACAGTGCCTACTGCCTTCCTGCGTGTCAAGAGAGGACACAGTGCCTACTGCCTTCCTGCATGTCAAGAGAGGACACAGTGCCTACTGCCTTCCTGCGTGTCAAGAGATTACACAGTGCCTACTGCCTTCCTGCGTGTCAAGAGAGGACACAGTGCCTACTGCCTTCCTGCGTGTCAAGAGAGGACACAGTGCCTACTGCCTTCCTGCGTGTCAAGAGAGGACACAGTGCCTACTGCCTTCCTGCGTGTCAAGAGAGGACACAGTGCCTGCCTGCGTGTCAAGAGAGGACACAGTGCCTACTGTCTTCCTGCGTGTCAAGAGAGGACACAGTGCCTACTGCCTTCCTGCGTGTCAAGAGAGGACACAGTGCCTACTGCCTTCCTGCGTGTCAAGAGAGGACACAGTGCCTACTGCCTTCCTGCGTGTCAAGAGAGCACACAGTGCCTACAGCCTGCCTGCGTATGAAGAGAGGACACAGTGCCTGCTGCCTTCCTGCGTGTCAAGAGAGGACACAGTGCCTGCTGCCTTCCTGCGTGTGAAGAGAGGACACAGTGCTTGCTGCCTTCCTGCGTGTGAAGAGAGGACACAGTGCCTACTGCCTTCCTGCGTGTCAAGAGAGAACACAGTGCCTACTGCCTTCCTGCATGTCAAGAGAGGACACAGTGCCTACTGCCTTCCTGCATGTCAAGAGAGGACACAGTGCCTACTGCCTTCCTGCGTGTCAAGAGAGGACACAGTGCCTACTGCCTTCCTGCGTGTCAAGAGAGGACACAGTGCCTACTGCCTTCCTGTGTGTCAAGAGAGGACACAGTGCCAGCTGCCTTCCTGCGTGTCAAGAGAGGACACAGTGCCTATTGCCTTCCTGCGTGTCTAGAGAGGACACAGTGTCTACTGCCTTCCTGCGTGTCAAGAGAGGACACAGTGCCTACTGCCTTCCTGCGTGTCAAGAGAGGACACAGTGCCTTCCTGCGTGTCAAGAGAGGACACAGAGCCTTCCTGCGTGTCAAGAGAGGACACAGTGCCTACTGCCTTCCTGCATGTCAAGAGAGGACACAGTGCCTACTGCCTTCCTGCATGTCAAGAGAGGACACAGTGCCTACTGCCTTCCTACGTGTCAAGAGAGGACACAGTGCCTACTGCCTTCCTGCGTGTGAAGAGAGGACACAGTGCCTGCGTGTCAAGAGAGGACACAGTGCCTACTGCCTGCCTGCGTGTCAAGAGAGGACACAGTGCCTACTGCCTTCCTGCGTGGCAAGAGAGGACACAGTGCCTACTGCCTTCCTGCGTGTGAAGAGAGAACACAGTGCCTACTACCTTCCTGCGTGTCAAGAGAGGACACAGTGCCTACTGCCTTCCTGCGTGTCAAGAGAGGACACAGTGCCTACTGCCTTCCTGCGTGTCAAAAGAGGACACAGTGCCTACTGCCTTCCTGCGTGTCAAGAGAGGACACAGTGCCTACTGCCTTCCTGCATGTCAAGAGAGGACACAGTGCCTACTGCCTTCCTGCGTGTTAAGAGAGGACACAGTGCCTACTGCCTTCCTGCATGTCAAGAGAGGACACAGTGCCTGCTGCCTGCCTGCGTGTCAAGAGAGGACACAGTGCCTACTGCCTTACTGCGTGTGAAGAGAGGACACAGTGCCTACTGCCTTCCTGCATGTCAAGAGAGGATACAGTGCCTACTGCCTGCCTGCGTGTCAAGAGAGGACACAGTGCCTACTGCCTTCCTGCGTGTCAAGAGAGGACACAGTGCCTACTGCCTTCCTGCGTGTCAAGAGAGCACACAGTGCCTACTGCCTTCCTGCGTGTCAAGAGAGGACACAGTGCCTACTGCCTTCCTGCGTGTCAAGAGAGGACACAGTGCCTACTGCCTTCCTGCGTGTCAAGAGAGGACACAGTGCCTACTGCCTTCCTGCGTGTCAAGAGAGGACACAGTGCCTGCCTGCGTGTCAAGACAGAGAGGACACAGTGCCTACTGCCTTCCTGCGTGTCAAGAGAGGACACAGTGCCTACTGCCTTCCTGCGTGTCAAGAGAGGACACAGTGCCTACTGCCTTCCTGCGTGTCAAGAGAGGACACAGTGCCTACTGCCTTCCTGCGTGTCAAGAGAGGACACAGTGCCTACTGCCTTCCTGCGTGTCAAGAGAGGACACAGTGCCTACTGCCTTCCTGCATGTCAAGAGAGGACACAGTGCCTACTGCCTGCCTGTGTGTCAAGAGAGGACACAGTGCCTACTGCCTTCCTGCGTGTCAAGAGAGGACACAGTGCCTACTGCCTGCCTGCGTGTCAAGAGAGGACACAGTGCCTACTGCCTGCCTGCGTGTCAAGAGAGGACACAGTGCCTACTGCCTTCCTGCGTGTCAAGAGAGGACACAGTGCCTACTGCCTTCCTGCATGTCAAGAGAGGACACAGTGCCTACTGCCTTCCTGCGTGTCAAGAGATTACACAGTGCCTACTGCCTTCCTGCGTGTCAAGAGAGGACACAGTGCCTACTGCCTTCCTGCGTGTCAAGAGAGGACACAGTGCCTACTGCCTTCCTGCGTGTCAAGAGAGGACACAGTGCCTACTGCCTTCCTGCGTGTCAAGAGAGGACACAGTGCCTGCCTGCGTGTCAAGAGAGGACACAGTGCCTACTGTCTTCCTGCGTGTCAAGAGAGGACACAGTGCCTACTGCCTTCCTGCGTGTCAAGAGAGGACACAGTGCCTACTGCCTTCCTGCGTGTCAAGAGAGGACACAGTGCCTACTGCCTTCCTGCGTGTCAAGAGAGCACACAGTGCCTACTGCCTTCCTGCGTGTCAAGAGAGGACACAGTGCCTACTGCCTTCCTGCGTGTCAAGAGAGGACACAGTGCCTACTGCCTTCCTGCGTGTCAAGAGAGGACACAGTGCCTACTGCCTTCCTGCGTGTCAAGAGAGGACACAGTGCCTGCCTGCGTGTCAAGACAGAGAGGACACAGTGCCTACTGCCTTCCTGCGTGTCAAGAGAGGACACAGTGCCTACTGCCTTCCTGCGTGTCAAGAGAGGACACAGTGCCTACTGCCTTCCTGCGTGTCAAGAGAGGACACAGTGCCTACTGCCTTCCTGCGTGTCAAGAGAGGACACAGTGCCTACTGCCTTCCTGCGTGTCAAGAGAGGACACAGTGCCTACTGCCTTTCTGCGTGTCAAGAGAGGACACAGTGCCTACTGCCTGCCTGTGTGTCAAGAGAGGACACAGTGCCTACTGCCTTCCTGCGTGTCAAGAGAGGACACAGTGCCTACTGCCTGCCTGCGTGTCAAGAGAGGACACAGTGCCTACTGCCTGCCTGTGTGTCAAGAGAGGACACAGTGCCTACTGCCTTCCTGCGTGTCAAGAGAGGACACAGTGCCTACTGCCTTCCTGCATGTCAAGAGAGGACACAGTGCCTACTGCCTTCCTGCGTGTCAAGAGATTACACAGTGCCTACTGCCTTCCTGCGTGTCAAGAGAGGACACAGTGCCTACTGCCTTCCTGCGTGTCAAGAGAGGACACAGTGCCTACTGCCTTCCTGCGTGTCAAGAGAGGACACAGTGCCTACTGCCTTCCTGCGTGTCAAGAGAGGACACAGTGCCTGCCTGCGTGTCAAGAGAGGACACAGTGCCTACTGTCTTCCTGCGTGTCAAGAGAGGACACAGTGCCTACTGCCTTCCTGCGTGTCAAGAGAGGACACAGTGCCTACTGCCTTCCTGCGTGTCAAGAGAGGACACAGTGCCTACTGCCTTCCTGCGTGTCAAGAGAGGACACAGTGCCTACTGCCTTCCTGCGTGTCAAGAGAGGACACAGTGCCTACTGCCTTCCTGCGTGTCAAAATGCAAAGAAGTTCTCCAGCTAGAAGTGCAAATCGAGCTTTATTTTTGCATAAAGGGTTCCAACAGTAACAGCAACGTTTCAGGCAAACAATATGCCCTTTGTCAAGCTAAATATCAAGTGATTATACAGGTGTTTAAATAGCCCTACTGGCGCCAAACAATGCATATTAACATCCCTAATGCGCTACCTAGTGGTCAAAAACATAACTGACTTTGTGAAAAATAATTGTGTGTGTACTTATCTATCGCCTAGATTTAGAGTTTGGCGTTAGCCGTCAAAACCAGCGTTAGGGGCTCCTAACGCTGGTTTTGGCAGCCCGCTGGTATTTAGAGTCAGTCAGGAAAGGGTCTAACGCTCACTTTGCAGCCGCGACTTTTCCATACCGCAGATCCCCCTATGCCAATTGCGTATCCTATCTTTTCAATGGGATCTTTCTAACGCCGGTATTTAGAGTCTTGGCTGAAGTGAGCGTTAGAAATCTAACGACAAAACTCCAGCCGCAGAGAAAAGCCAGGAGTTAAGAGCTTTCTGGGCTAATGCCGGTTCATAAAGCTCTTAACTATTGTGCTCTAAAATACACTAACACCCATAAACTACCTATGCACCCCTAAACCGAGGCCCCCCCACATCGCCGCCACTCTATTAAATTTTTTAACCCCTAATCTGCCGACCGCACACTGCCGCCACCTACGTTATCGCTATGTACCCCTAATCTGCTGCCCCAACACCGCCGACCCCTATATTATATTTATTAATCCCTAAAGCTAAGTCTAACCCTAACACTAACACCCCCCTAAGTTAAATATAATTTTTATCTAACGAAATAAATTAACTCTTATTAAATAAATTATTCCTATTTAAAGCTAAATACTTACCTGTAAAATAAACCCTAATATAGCTACAATATAAATTATAATTATATTGTAGCTATTTTAGGATTAATATTTATTTTACAGGTAACTTTGTATTTATTTTAACCAGGTACAATAGCTATTAAATAGTTAATAACTATTTAATAGCTACCTAGTTAAAATAATTACAAAATTACCTGTAAAATAAATCCTAACCTAAGTTACAATTAAACCTAACACTACACTATCAATAAATTAATTAAATAAAATACCTACAATTATCTACAATTAAACCTAACACTACACTATCAATAAACTAATTGCATAAAATACCTACAAATAAATACAATTAAATGAACTAACTAAAGTACAAAAAAATAAAAAAAGAACTAAGTTACAAAAAATAAAAAAATAATTTTCAAACATTAGAAAAATATTACAACAATTTTAAGCTAATTACACCTACTCTAAGGCCCCTAATAAAATAACAAAGCCCCCCAAAATAAAAAAAATGCCCTACCCTATTCTAAAATAAAAATAGAAAAGCTCTTTAACCTTACCAGCCCTTAAAAGGGCCTTTTGCGGGGCATGCCCCAAAGAATTCTGCTCTTTTGCCTGTAAAAAAAAACATACAATACCCCCCAACATTACAACCCACCACCCACATACCCCTAATCTAACCCAAACCCCCCTTAAATAAACCTAACACCTAAGATGGATAACTGTAATAAAAACAGAAACAGAGGCGCCACATGTGTAGATTAATAAAAACCACAGAATCCAGAATCCAGAATCAATTTATTGATCTACACATGTGGTGCCTCTGTTTCTGTTTTTATTACAGTTATCCATCTTAGAAGTTACATCATCCTTGGGGTGAAGACTGAGAGCTGCCTTTTCTTCATACAGATTTTTGGGACATTTGTGGGACTCTCTCCATTCACCTTTCATATTGGTCACGATTAAGTGCCACGTGTGTACATACATATATTTATTTATATATTGTATATTTTATATACTTTTAATATCTATCATTGTCTTTTAGCGCCTCCTATAGGAGATCTGTGGTACTAAGTAGCACAGAAATTCCTGTATTCATATAATAAACCTAACACTAAGCCCCTGAAGATCTTCCTACCTTGTCTTCACCACGCCGGGTATCACCGATCCGTCCAGAAGAGGCTCCAAAATCTTCATCCAAGCCCAAGCGGGGGCTGAAGAGGTCCATCATCGGGCTGAAGTCTTGATCCAAGTGGGCGCTGAAGAGGTCCATCATCGGGCTTAAGTCTTGATCCAAGCGGGCGCTGAAGAGGTCCATCATCGGCTTGAAGTCTTCTATCAAGCAGCATCTTCAATCTTCTTTCTTCCGGAGCCATCTTCAGACGAGCCGACGCGGAGCCATCCTCTTCTTCCTGACGACTAACGACGAATGACGGTTCCTTTAAATGACTTCATCCAAGATGGCGTCCCTTGAATTCCGATTGGCTGATAGGATTCTATCAGCCAATCAGAATTAAGGTAGGAAAATTCTGATTGGCTGATGGAATCAGCCAATCAGATTGAGCTCGCATTCTATTGGCTGTTCCGATCAGCCAATAGCATGCAAGCTCAATCTGATTGGTTGATTGGATCAGCCAATCGGATTGAACTTTAATCTGATTGGCTGATTCCATCAGCCAATCAGAATTTTCCTACCTTAATTCCGATTTGCTGATACAATCCTATCAGCCAATCGGAATTCGAGGGACGCCATCTTGGATGACGTCATTTAAAGGAACCGTCATTCATCGGGAAGTAGTCAGCCAGGATGGATGTTCCGCGTTGACGGGATGAAGATGGATCCGGAAGAAAGAAGATTGAAGATGCCGCTTTATAAAAGACTTCAGCCCGATGATGGACCTCTTCAGCCGCCGCTTGGATCAAGACTTTAGCCCGATGATGGACCTCTTCAGCCGCCGCTTGGATCAAGACTTCAGCCCGATGATGGACCTCTTCAGCCCGATGATGGATCTCTTCAGCCCCCGCTTGGGCTTGGATGAAGACTTCAGAGCCTCCTCTGGACGGATACCCGGCATGGTGAAGACAAGGTAGGAAGATCTTCAGGGGCTTAGTGTTAGGTTTATTTAAGGGGGGTTTGGGTTAGATTAGGGGTATGTGGGTGGTGGGCTGTAATGTTGGAAGGGAGTATTGTATGTTTTTTTTTTCAGGCAAAAGAGCAGAATTCTTTGGGGCATGCCCCGCAAAAGGCCCTTTTAAGGGGTGGTAAGGTAAAAGAGCTTTTCTATTTTTATTTTAGAATAGGGTAGGGAATTTTTTTATTTTGGGGGGCTTTGTTATTTTATTAGGGGGCTTAGAGTAGGTGTAATTAGCTTAAAATTGTTGTAATATTTTTATAATGTTTGTAAATATTTTTTTATATTTTTGTAACTTAGTTCTTTTTTTATTTTTTGTAACAGTTCTTTTTTTATTTTTTGTACTTTAGTTAGTGTATTTATTTGTATTTAATTTATTTATTGATAGTGTAGTGTTAGGTTTAATTGTAGTTAATTGTAGGTATTTTATTTAATTTATTTGTTGATAGTGTAGTGTTAGGTTTAATTGTAGATAATTGTAGGTATTTTAATTGTAGATAATTGTAGGTATTTTAATTGATAGTGTAGTGTTAGGTTTAATTGTAACTTAGGTTAGGATTTATTTTACAGGTAATTTTGTAATTATTTTAACTAGGTAACTATTAAATAGTTATTAACTATTTAATAGCTATTGTACCTGGTTAAAATAAATACAAAGTTGCCTGTAAAATAAATATAAATCCTAAAATAGCTACAATATAATTATTATTTATATTGTAGCTATATTAGGGTTTATTTTACAGGTAAGTATTTAGCTTTAAATAGGATTAATTTATTTAATAAGAGTTAATTTATTTCGTTAGATTTAAATTATATTTAACTTAGGGGGGTGTTAGGGTTAGGGTTAGACTTAGCTTTAGGTGTTAATACATTTATTAGAGTAGCGGTGAGGTCCGGTCGGCAGATTAGGGGTTAATACTTGAAGTTAGGTGTCGGTGATGTTAGGGAGGGCAGATTAGGGGTTAATACTATTTATTGGAAAATCAAAAGTTTATCAAAGCGCTAGCTGGCCGGCTTGGGTTTAAAAATGTGAAACCTATTCCTTCACAGTTTAAATTAAAATAAAGTATTTATTAAAACAATTAAAACAATTAAAACAATATTTGAATGTGGCCGAATACAGTTGTTTGGTAGATTTTCTTGCATACATTCACATGTAACAATTGACAATTAACAATAAAACAATAAAACGATGAAAGGTACCTTCAAGAATAACAATAAAATTCAGACAAATTATCCTATATCAGTATTACCTGATATGTAAATAAATAACAAAAATATAACAAAAAAATGCTTTCATAAGGTGACTAAAGGATGTCCGGATGGAATAAATAAACGCACTCCCCTGTGATGGTGCTTGCTACTGTAGCTCCTTATAGCAGTGTTACTTACTACAATTTGCTAACCAGTTTGGGTTTACACAATATTGCTTTCGGTATTACAATAAAATTATGTCAAAAATATATCCAAAATATTTGAACAGTTCAAAAACAAGCCGGTTATTCCTAATTCAATTTTGTTTTTAAAATGCAGATTACCCCAGAACAGTGCTATCACTCTGGAGGTCTTTCTCCGTCCAGAGTGGGTTAGGGCCTCAATCTGTGTCAACTCCTATTGTTTCTGCTTGTGGTTATGAAAGGAACTGGTCTACTGTGCCTCACAAGGATCAGAGACCGTTCTCCGCTAGCGGATGCATTGGTTATAAGTGTCGGTTAATTATGTGCACTTAATGCATCCGCTAGCGGAGAACGGTCTCTGATCCTTGTGAGGCACAGTAGACCAGTTCCTTTCATAACCACAAGCAGAAACAATAGGAGTTGACACAGATTGAGGCCCTAACCCACTCTGGACGGAGAAAGACCTCCAGAGTGATAGCACTGTTCTGGGGTAATCTGCATTTTAAAAACAAAATTGAATTAGGAATAACCGGCTTGTTTTTGAACTGTTCAAATATTTTGGATATATTTTTGACATAATTTTATTGTAATACCGAAAGCAATATTGTGTAAACCCAAACTGGTTAGCAAATTGTAGTAAGTAACACTGCTATAAGGAGCTACAGTAGCAAGCACCATCACAGGGGAGTGCGTTTATTTATTCCATCCGGACATCCTTTAGTCACCTTATGAAAGCATTTTTTTGTTATTTTTTTGTTATTTATTTACATATCAGGTAATACTGATATAGGATAATTTGTCTGAATTTTATTGTTATTCTTGAAGGTACCTTTCATCGTTTTATTGTTTTATTGTTAATTGTCAATTGTTACATGTGAATGTATGCAAGAAAATCTACCAAACAACTGTATTCGGCCACATTCAAATATTGTTTTAATTGTTTTAATTGTTTTAATAAATACTTTATTTTAATTTAAACTGTGAAGGAATAGGTTTCACATTTTTAAACCCAAGCCGGCCAGCTGGCGCTTTGATAAACTTTTGATTTTCCGATTTTCCTAAACGATTTTGGCCACTAGGGGTCATTTATCAGAGCTAAGGGTCTTTGTAGCAGTAGGCGCTAAGTGAGATTTTCCAAATCATATCAAGTTAATTCTATTTATTATAGGGTTAGTGAGGCGGATTAGGGGTTAATAAATTTATTATAGTAGCGGCGAGGTCCGGTCGTCAGATTAGGGGTTAATAATTGTAGGTAGGTAGCGGCGACATTGGGGGCGGCAGATTAGGGGTTAATAAATATAATATAGGGGTCGGCGGTGTTAGGGGCAGCAGATTAGGGGTACATAGGGATAATGTAGGTTGCGGCGGTGTACGGAGCGCCAGATTAGGGGTTAATAATAATATGCAGGGGTCAGCGATAGCGGGTCGGCAGATTAGGGGTTAATAAGTGTAAGGTTAGGGGTGTTTAGACTCAGGGTACATGTTAGGGTGTTAGGTGCAGACTTAGTAAGTGTTCCCCCATAGGAAACAATGGGGCTGCGTTAGGAGCTGAACGCTGCTTTTTTGCAGGTGTTAGGTTATTTTTCAGCTCAAACTGCCCCATTGTTTCCTATGGGGAAATCGTGCACGAGCACGTTTTTGAAGCTGGCCGCGTCTGTAAGCACCGCTGGTATTGAGAGTTGCAGTGGCGGTAAATTATGCTCTACGCTCCCTTTTTGGAGCCTAACGCAGCCCTTCTGTGAACTCTAAATACCAGCGGTATTTAAAAGGTGCGGGGAAAAAAAAGCACGCGTAGCTAACGCACCCCTTTGGCCGCAGAACTCTAAATCTAGCCGTATGTGTTTAAATAGCCATTCTAGCACCTAATAATACACATTAACATCTCAAATGCGCCACCTAGTGGTCCAAAATATTCCTTTTCTTTTCAATTTTTTTTTTTCTTTTTTGTATAAATAATTTAAGGTGTATATTTATAATGTGTATATAAAGTTGTGTACAGAGTTGTGCCCTTATATCAAATAAGAAACTAAACAACATTCTATATAAAAGTGCTCACATTTTGTGCTAAAAATATGTATATGTTACAAACAATTAAAAACAATTATATAAAGAAATTATAACTTCATATATCACTCAATATTAAAATGGATACTAAAAAAGGATGCAAGCTGCAGAACATGGAATTATATAATACAAAGTAGTTTTTTCTTTTTCATGATTGACCGTGAATAAAATATTGTAGACCAGTTACACTCTCTATTGAGACCTTTGGGCCATAGTGCATTTAATTCATTTATCCAAAAGGTTTCTCTTTTAGTTAATAATGCGTCCCTATCACCACCTCTCTAGGCATATGCACCTGCTCAATTCATTGAAAACGTAGTTGGCTTATACTATGTCCTGCCTTTAAAAAATGGGAAGATACAGGCGCCTCCTTATCACCACATCTAATGTTTTATTTTTTTATTCATTTTTATTGAGGATCATGAGCAAAATAACAAATACAGATAGTCTCGTCACAAAGGTTACAATGAGACTGTGTAAGAAGTCATTTGGCATAAACAATGGCATAATAACATATTTCAACAAAAATACTAGACAAGAAGAACTATATCAAAGTAACACATTAGACTGACTAATCATGCACCAATCCCCTAGGTCAAAGGGCCCAGGAATACAAAACATAACTGTTAGTCAGATAAGCAGCTCTCTACGAGCTTCAAGCAAGTAATTTATGAATGAGTATATAATGGGGGGGGGGGGATTTTGGGGTAGCCAATAACAATCAGCGGGTAAGCACCGCTTAAAATATGAGTTATTGGATTAGAGTATATGAACTAAATGCAGGGAAGTTAGCAAACTGTGCTTGGACCTTATAATGAATAAATAAAGCTTAAGTATATAAATGATAGGTTAAGTACTAACTGAGGTTAAAAGTGGAAATATTCATTGAGGGGGACCACGGTTTGGAGGTTTAAGCGGGATATATGTCAAACATGGAGTATAGCCTTAAGTTGAGTTTTAGGGGGATATTTAGCATCTAGCTATGTACTATCAAATGGGGAGTGTACTTGGCAATGTCCTATATTATTAGGTCTGAATATATCTGCACTGTTACTATATAGTAGACCGTCTATACGTTAAGATATATATATGTATGAAGACTGAATCTATATTTGTAAAGCAATACACAGGATAGCCTAGCCTAACACACGTGGCGAGTTAAACTTATCAATCTCTTAGATGTTCGGCTAATATGGTATAATGTACACCCATAACAGTTATGCGAAGTACAGATAGGGTCAAAAGCTAACAAAATATGTAACAGTAAGAGCCTTTCGACTCACACATCGTACTGAAATAATTGAAACTAACTCTCATTATAACATAACAATTAGCAGTATTAACAAATAGAGATAAGAAGGGGCTATGTATCTAGAGGTAGTTGATATTGAGAAGGTCTCTCATCATAGGAGAGTTGATTAGGCTATGACTTAAGAAAGTAGTAAGTAACTTGAGTGCTCTTAGATCTATAGTGTTACTGAACATTGAACTAGCTATATATCCATATGATTAGGGCAGGACATAATTCGGGCTACTAAATATAGTGCAAGCCTCCTGAGGAGGGTTATTATCTGCCCAAAACTCTATCAGGGACGCTTGTGGCCCACTAAATATGGAGAACCTTGGATACTATTGTGACTATAGTAAAGAGTACTGCTAACACATACATAAAAAGAACAGCGAATGACATGTGCAGTAGAAAAACAGTAGTGCACATCTAGACACACCCCGTATATCTCTATAACTGCAACCAATTCTTAGTGTAACCTTACAAAGTGTAAAAGATTAAGCATAATAGTAATAAAAATAAAATAATAAAATAAGAGACTATATAGCATGAATGAGCTAACATTAGAATAATAACTTAACATCATATAGGTGATTACATTTTAGTCCCTTAAGAAGGTAGAGAATTGAAGTAGACTTAATGATAAACTGTTCATCCCACTCCCATTACGACAAGCTGATAAACATGTTTCAGGAGGCAGCAAAGTGACATATACTGGAGCGAAAAACGTAAGCACCGCCACTGGCTCTGAGTGCGCGGTTGTCTGGGGGCATTGCAGGAGAGCGGGCAAGAGCTGGCAGTCACTCTATGACTAAGGATAGCTTGTAGTCTCATAAAGTCCAGGCTAAATCGGGATACATACAGACTCGCATTATGAGAGTCTGACTCTCAGCGCCCCTATCTTTACTTATTGGATGGCCACCACATCTAATATTTGACTTATGTTGTGTGATCCTTTCACGTGCCACTCTAGTTGACTGCCCTATGTATATCAAAGAACATGGGCATTTGATGGCATAGAAAATATACTTTGATTTGCAAGTCAAAAAACTTTTTATATTATATTTCCTACCCGTGTAAGGGTGACAAAATGTTTCCCCTTTTATCATAGAATTGCAATGAATGCATGAGAGACATGGGTAACACCCTTTGCGTACCTTACCAGAAATAGTTCTCTGGACATTAGTATTCTGAATATATCTATTACTTCCTATATCAGCTCTAACTAATCTATCCTTTACATTGGGACAACATTTATAGGCAGGCATTGGAAATTCACAAAAAGTTTTAATATTGGGATGGCATTTTTGTAAAATATGCCAATATTTGCGAATGATCTTGTTTATCTGACTACTTCTAGCACTATATTGAGAAACAAATACAAGTCTATCGGCCTTAGAAGGTTTTCTTGCAACAATTGATTTAGTAGAATTAGAGATGATCTTTTGTTTTTCTTTCTGTATAATACCCGAAGGGTAGCCTCTTGTTAAGAATTTTTGGGACATTTCTTCAAATTGAACCTTTTTTAATATGGGATCAGTAACAATACGGTCAACCCTTAATAATTGGCTTTTTGGTATAGCCCTAAAAGTGGAGAATGGATGAAAACTATCATATAGTAGTAAGTTATTTTTATCGGTAGGTTTAGAAAAAATATCTACTTTTAAGCCTTCCTTACTTTTATATATACAGGTATCAAGGAACTGAATCCTCTCTTCATCATATGTCAAAAAGAATTTAATCCCATTTGCTGCATTATTGAGGTCATCAACAAAGGCTAATAGGGATCCAATGTCGCCACACCATATGCCAAACACGTCGTCAATGAAACGCCACCAAGTGGCTCCAAACTGTCTGAACAAAATATGTTCATAAACAAAACTTTCTTCAAAATTATTTGTTACGGTTACCCTTAGTCTCGCTGAGAGATGGACCGCTTAGTAGCCTGGATTCCTATTGCTGAAGAGGGGAGAAACTGCTTTCCATAGTATTCTATATGAGTCTCGCAAATGTAGAATAATCCCCCTTAGCTGTAGTACAGCTAGGATACCCTTCTGCCCACAAAAACGAGTCAACGCTGCGATTGAGGGACAACCAAGAACTGAGGACTGGGATGCCCAGCCTGCTTTTTATTTAGGTTACATGCACACAGGGCACTCCCAGGGGGGGAAGCATAAAATCCCCCATCACACATTTAGACAAAGCCCTTGGACAGGCCACCGCAGATAACAAGTACACACAAGAAAACAATTGAGTCCTTCTTATCACCTAGCAGTGAATGCTTATCACAAACTTAATTACAGTACACAATATGCTAGGAAACCTGCCTCAGAAAATAGTTTTCTCAAAACTGAACAGAGTTAACCCTTTATGAAATGATACTTGTTACAGTTTTCTTGGAGCCCTTCTTAGGCGCTGGCTTGGCTGGTTCAGGCATTGCTGCTGGGAAATAAGTTTCTTCACAACAAAATAACTAATGCTTCTGTAACAGTACTCCCTTTCTGTGGAACACTCTGGCAGACACGGTCTGATCCCTTTTCGGGGCAGACTAAGGCTGTCCAGACCGCTGGTTATGCGGGGCTGAGGTCGGTTTGTCTGGACAACCCGTCGGCGTTGCCATTCTGTTTCCCAGGTCTGTAAGTAATGGTGAAATTGAAGGGTTGCAACGATAAACTCCAACGTAATAGCCTGCCATTATCTCCAGAGACCCGGTTCAGCCACACCAACGGGTTATGGTCGGTGACCAGAGTGAACTCCTGCCCATATAAATAGGGAGTCAATTTCTTTAATGCCCACACCAAAGCCAAACACTCCTTTTCGACCGCTGCATAGCTGACTTCGCGGGGCAGGAGCTTCCGGCTGATGTAGGCAACTGGATGCTCCCCTCCATCTTCGCCTACTTGGCTGAGGACGGCTCCCAGCCCGAACATGGAAGCATCTGTATGGACGATAAAACGTTTGTTAAGGGCTGGAGCCGCCAAGACAGGAGCGTTAATTAGAGCATTTTTGAGAGCCTGGAAAGCCGTTTCACAGTGGGGAGACCACAGGACCTGTCGAGGTAAGTTCTTCTTGGTCAAGTCAGTCAGGGGTTTGGCAAGTGTGCTGTAGTCTGGTACGAACCGTCTATAGTACCCTGCCGTGCCCAGGAAGGCTAGGACCTGAGTCTTAGTGATGGGGGTGGGCCAATTGGCGACAGCTTCTATCTTGGCCGGCTCTGGTCGCTGCTTTCCACACCCCACCCGGTGACCCAGGTACTGTACCTCGGCCATCCCAAAGTGGCATTTTTCTGGCTTCAGAGTCAGGCCAGCAGCCCGGATCTGATCCAGAACCATTCCTATGTGAGCTAAGTGGTCCTCCCATGACTCACTGTGGATCGCTATGTCGTCCAGGTAGGCGCAAGCAAAACTCTGGAAGCCATCCAAGAGCCTATCCACCAAGCGCTGGAATGTAGCTGGGGCATTCTTCATCCCAAACGGCATTACCCTAAACTGATATAAGCCGAATGGGGTGACGAATGCCGACTTGGGGATAGCCTCCGGGGCCAGGGGAATCTGCCAGTAACCTTTGCAGAGGTCAATAGTGGTCAGGTAATTTCCCCTGGCTATACGATCGAGTAGCTCGTCTACCCTGGGCATAGGGTAAGCGTCCGTCACGGTCTTTTCATTGAGCCTCCGATAGTCTACGCAGAACCGGGTGGTCCCATCTTTCTTGGGCACCAAGACAACTGGGGAGGCCCAGGGACTATCGGAGGGCTCAATTACCCTGAGTTGGAGCATCTCATCGATCTCCTTCTTCATTCCTATCCTAACTGCTTCTGGGATTCGGTACGGAGCCTGGCGCAAGGGAGCTTGTCCCGGAGTATCTACCTGGTGGGTGGTTAAAGTAGTGTACCCTGGCTTCGGGGAGAAG
The DNA here is from genome assembly GCF_027579735.1 of Bombina bombina. NCBI lineage: Eukaryota > Metazoa > Chordata > Amphibia > Anura > Bombinatoridae > Bombina > Bombina bombina. The sequence goes on along the minus strand of NC_069505.1, from coordinate 593,682,495 downwards.
GTGAGGTGTTTGGACTGTAGGAGTTGGTTGAGCTGCTCCCTTTCAGTGGGGCTAAGTCGGTCTCCTATCTGAACCTGAGCCACTATACCTGTGGGGAGACTCTTTTCTAATAGGTCTGGAATGGGTAGACTGTCGGGGCCTTCCTGAGGGGAACAACATACGGCCGTCACGTTCTCTGGTCGCTCAAAATATTCCTTGAGCATGTTTACATGGAATGTCTTTCTAAGATTGTTGTCGTGGCAGCTAGCTATCACATAAGTGGTGTCTCCCCTTTTCTCTACGATCTGGTAGGGGCCCTGCCAGGACGCCTGCAATTTGTCTGTCTTCACCGGCTTAAGTACTAACACCTTTTGTCCTATGGTAAAGATTCTCTTTCGGGCCCCCCGATCGTACCATACTTTCTGTCTTCTCTGGGCCGACTGGAGATTAGCCCGCACGGATTTAGCTAATTGCTCCATTCGGTCCCTGAGTTCCAGCACGTATGGCACAATGGGGACACCGTCAGTCTCCATCTCTCCCTCCCAGTGCTCCCGGATCAGGTTTAGGGGTCCCCGTACCTTTCTTCCGTAGAGCAACTCGAAGGGAGAGAACCCTGTCGTTTCCTGGGGCACCTCCCGATAAGCAAAAAGGAGGTGCGGCAGGAAGCGTTCCCAGTCTCTGTATTCCTGAGTGAACGTCTTGAGCATTTGCTTGAGGGTCCCATTGAACCTCTCACACAGCCCGTTCGTCTGGGAGTGGTATGGGGAGCTCAGGAGGGACTTAATTTTGCAAACCTGCCAGTGTTGTTGGGTCAATTCAGCCGTAAATTGGGTGCCTCGGTCGGATAGGATTTCTTTTGGAAATCCTACCCGGGAGAACACCTGTACTAGTGCATTCGCTACCGTATCCGCTTGTATGTTGGATAGGGCGACAGCCTCTGGGTACCTGGTAGCGTAGTCCACTACGGTAAGAATGTAGCGCTTACCGGAGGGACTAGGGGTAGCCAGTGGTCCCACTAGGTCAATAGCAACCCGGCTGAAGGGTTCCTCTACAATGGGCATATTTACTAGATGGGCTTTAGGGTGATCGCCTCGCCTTCCTACTCGTTGACACACATCGCAGGTGTTACAGTAAGTTCTAACGTCAGCGTGTACCCCTGGCCAAAAGAACGTGTGAGTAATGCGGTGTAGGGTACGGGTTACAGCTAGGTGGCCTGCTAAGGGGATGTCGTGGCCTATCTTGAGGATTTCTTGACGGTATTTGTGGGGCACTACCAGCTGTTGCCTACGCTGTCCCCTTTTCTCTGTACAGCGGTATAGTTTCCCTTTTTCCCATAAGAATGTTTCATTATCTGCCCCGCCCCCTCCGGTCTCTGCTCGTTCCCGGTACTTTTGTAAGGTCGGGTCAGTCTTAGACTCTGTCTCGAAAGCATCTGGGGTGTCCCAGGGTATGGGGCCTAACATGTCAGGCAAGGTCGGGGTAGGTCTTACCTGTGTCTCCCGCACTGGTGAGAGTTCTCGCTCCGTCCGGGCTTGGGCCCGTGTAGTCACTGGGTCCGCCTCGTTGTTGCATACTGGAGCATAGGCAGAAGTCATGGGGCCCAAATCATTGCCCAGTAGTACTTCGGCAGGTAAATTATCCATTATGCCCACGTTCACAGCCCCCTTTCCCGCTCCCCAATCAAGATGCACTTTAGCTGTTGGAATTTTGTACACATCCCCCCCCCGCCACTCTAACGGCCACAGTCTGTCCAGATCGCTTGTGCTCCGGCACCAAATGACTCTGTACCAGCGTGATAGTAGCCCCTGTGTCTCTCAATCCCTCGGTAGATCGCCCCTCAAGCCATACCTTCTGCCGATGGTGCTGGCGGTTATCTGAGGCAGCATATACAGGGTCCGCCTCGTGAAGCGGCCCCAAATATTCCTCCATAGGGGCCTCTTGGTTAACACAGAGGGTCCGGGCCGGACGATATGCCCCAGAGGGGTAATTGTAATTCCTGGGTGTCTGGTGCGTATTAAGGGGGCAGCTAGCCATGAAATGCCCTGGTTGCTTGCATCGGTGGCAAGTCGGTCTGGGACGCTCAGAGCTGTTATTGGGTGGTCCTGAGTGTCGGGCGGGCCCTGCGGGCACCGGGGCTCGGAATTCAGCACGAGGGGGTGCACGGTAAACCTCTCTGGGTTCGTGAAGACGGGAGTCATAATGTTCATCGGCCAATTTGGCTGCTTCTTCTAAGGTAGAAGGTCGCCTGTCTCGCAGCCATTCCTTCCCTTGCTGTTCCATGCCATTATAAAAATGTTCTAAGAGAAACAATTGTAAAATTTCCTCACCAGTCACCGCTTTACTTCCGCTCATCCAGTGATTTGCCGCTCTCCGCATTCGGTGCGCCCATTCCATATGGGTATCGTTAGGCTTCTTTTTCGTGCCCCGAAACTGTCGGCGATACGCGTCCGGAGTTACTGCATACCGTCGCAACAGTGTCTCCTTAACTAGCTCATACTGTGTCACTTCCTCAGCACCCAGAGTACGAAAGGCTTCCAGGGCTCGCCCGGATAGTTTCCCAGACAATATCGTGGGCCACTCCCTGTTGGGAATCTGGTGCAGGGCACATTGCCTTTCGAAGTCCGCCAAATATTCATCAATCCCTGTCTCGCTCTCTAGGAAGGGTCGAAATGCCGCATAGGGTATCTTGGGCCTCCCAGCATTTTCGACAGGGATGATTACCTGCGGGGCTTCAGCATTGCGGTGTGCGTTCGCTAGGTTGAGTTCGTGGGCTCGAGTCTCTCGTATATCCTTGTCCGCTTCCGCCATCAACTGCTATACCAATTCCAAGGAGGGGTTCGGCCCGTACAGTGAGAGCCTCTCCCGAACAATCCTGGTTTTTTCGTCACTAATCGTGGTCGGTGTTTCCGCCATTGTGAAGCTCTGATCCAGTTCGGTCAATTCTGCAATCAGCTCTCTCCTCGGCCGGTTGCTGGCGTACCCCCCTCTGCTTTCAAGTAAATCCTTTAGGGTTGTACGCTTCAATTTTTCGTAAGCGCTCTCCATCCGTTCTGTACCTCTCCTAGGAAATCCAGGAAAAATCCCACCGCTGCCGCCAAATGTTACGGTTACCCTTAGTCTCGCTGAGAGATGGACCGCTTAGTAGCCTGGATTCCTATTGCTGAAGAGGGGAGAAACTGCTTTCCATAGTATTCTATATGAGTCTCGCAAATGTAGAATAATCCCCCTTAGCTGTAGTACAGCTAGGATACCCTTCTGCCCACAAAAACGAGTCAACGCTGCGATTGAGGGACAACCAAGAACTGAGGACTGGGATGCCCAGCCTGCTTTTTATTTAGGTTACATGCACACAGGGCACTCCCAGGGGGGGAAGCATAAAATCCCCCATCACACATTTAGACAAAGCCCTTGGACAGGCCACCGCAGATAACAAGTACACACAAGAAAACAATTGAGTCCTTCTTATCACCTAGCAGTGAATGCTTATCACAAACTTAATTACAGTACACAATATGCTAGGAAACCTGCCTCAGAAAATAGTTTTCTCAAAACTGAACAGAGTTAACCCTTTATGAAATGATACTTGTTACAGTTTTCTTGGAGCCCTTCTTAGGCGCTGGCTTGGCTGGTTCAGGCATTGCTGCTGGGAAATAAGTTTCTTCACAACAAAATAACTAATGCTTCTGTAACATTATTCATGAAAATGTTGGCATATGTTGGGGCAACATTGGATTCCATAGCTGTCCCCTGCTTCTGAAAATAAAAAGTGTCTCTGAATAAAAAATAATTTGAATGGAGGATAACCTCCAGTAATGACAGAAAAATCCAATCTGTTCTGCACTATATCTACAATCACTCTTAAGTGTCTTAGCTACTGATGCTATGCCACTGCTATGTTTGATAGAGGTATAAAGGCTGGACACATCAAGTGAAAAAAGAATAATCTTTTCAGTTTGTAAACCTAATCCCTCAAGCTTTGCAAGAAAATCATAGGTGTCCTTAATGTAAGAATAGGATTTGGTAACATAAGGTTGTAGTATTTTGTCTAGAAAGACAGAAATATTTGTGAAGATAGACCCTGTGCTAGCCACAATAGGTCTTCCTGGAGGTTTAAATTTGTTTTTATGAATTTTAGGGAGGCAATATATAACTGGTCTGATAGGATATTTAACTCTAAGACATTCACATAAATCACTAGAAATTAATTTGTTTTTCAATGCATTAGATAAAATGAAAGAAATTTCATTGTGAATTTTATAAGTTGGATCATAGCTGATGGCTTCATACACTGTAGTGTCACTTAACTGTTGTAAAATCTCAGTAATATATGCCTCTTGATTCATAACTACAAGGGCACCGCCCTTGTCAGCACCATTTACAGTTAAACCCCTCTTTGATTTAATGGCATTCAACGATGTCTGATCACTTTTATGCTCTCTATATTTTTTCTGAAATAGAAAATCTGGTTTTTGAAATAGTGATTCAGCATCCCTGGATACCAAATCAAAGAAAGTATTGGCACTGGTATCAGCAATAGTAGGATTAAAACTACTCATATTCTTTAGACCCAAAGATTTACAAGAAAGCAAATTATCTTTAACAATAGTACACTCAGATGTTTTCATCTCTTGTCAATTCAACACCTGATATGTTGTGTACTATGTTGTAGTTATTAACATTACCAGTTAAATCATTTAGACCATTTACATCGTTATCAATAGTGGGTTTCACAATCAGTCCCGGCTCAAGTAATGAAACCCGGTCTTGTCGGGATATTGTGTCACTTAAACTGACATTGTAAAGCTTATGAGTGTCCAGATTTTCCTTTGAAACAAATGTATCGATCTGTCCTCTGTGTGGGCTAAGTGAATCACTCACCCGATTTGCAGTTCTCTCTAGTTGTGCTGCCGACCTCTGCCCCGGCTGTTCCATCTGGTCTGCCTTGCTTTCTTGGCACCTTGTGTGGGGAGCTGCACTTTTGCTGTGTTTCCTGCCGCCCCTCCGGCGTCGACATCCGAATCCTCGGTCAAAAAAGACACGGATGACTCTGATTCGCTCTGTGTGTCACCTGGTGTACGACGCTTCTCGCGTCTCTGGCGTTGGAAGCGTGGCTTTGGAAGACCTCCTACGTCACTCCTCTGCGACCATCTGTATACATTCCCCTGGATATAATCTTGCTCATCGCGCAAGAATTTGGTACGTTTTCTTTCTTCTAATATTTTTTTATAGTCATCGACTGACTTAGTGATCTTGTCAACCAGGTTTTTGTATTCATCTAGTTTTGTATTCATCTAGTGGTTTTTTAAACACATAGATAAGTACAGACACAATTATTTTTCACAAAGTCAGTTATGTTTTTGACCACTTTGTGGCGCATTAGGGATGTTAATATGCATTGTTTGGCGCCAGTAGGGCTATTTAAACACCTGTATAATCACTTGATATTTAGCTTGACAAAGGGCATATTGTTTGCCTGAAACATTGCTGTTACTGTTGGAACCCTGTATGCACAAATAAAGGTCGATTTGCACTACTAGCTGGAGAACTTCTTTGCATTGTGACTGTCTGGGTTTGGTTAACCCTCTCCGTGCTCAGTATCATCTGGTGGGTGCTGTTTTTCATTTATCTCTTGAAATTTGTATCTGAAACCAACTGAATTACTTGCACCACCATGACCGCTGAAATTGCAGCTACAGTTAAAGTTACCAACACATTTGGATACTCTGAAGAGGATGCACAGGCTGTATTTTCCTCTGTGGCAAGTACAAGTGACTATTTAAATGTTGCCCCTAAGGAAAGATCAAGTAAGCGCTTGGAAAAAGACAGTGTTAAACAAATGGTATTAAATTTCATGCCGTTACCCTATCAGAGTATTTCAAGCTGCAGCACATTCCAAGGGGTCTAAGGATGTCCACAAGACCAACTCTCTTTGAGAATAGACCGGAATACTGTGCCCGGTTTGAGGACATCTTTAACAAATGTTCCTTTGACCTCATAACATGGACTGTGGAGTTTGCTCAGAGAGAGATCGCTAGATACAAAGATGAAGTGGATAAAGCCAAATATGAGTTACAACAGAGCATACCACTAGATGAATACAAAAACCTGGTTGACAAGATCACTAAGTCAGTCGATTATTATTATTATTATTATTATCGGTTATTTGTAGAGCGCCAACAGATTCCGCAGTGCTATACTATAAAAAAATATTAGAAGAAAGAAAACGTACCAAATTCTTGCGCGATGACAAGATTATATTTAAGGGAATGTATGCAGATGGTCACAGAGGAGTGACGTAGGAGGTCTTCCAAAGTAGATATGTGCGATTCGTTTCGAATTCGTCCGAATTTGGTAGAATTCGGAGCTTCGGACCGTTTCAAATATCCGAATGAAATGGTTTCCGAAAGAAACTAATCCGAATGAATTTGTTCCGAAATCTTCGAATCGTTCGGACGTATTCGTTGTCATTCGGATGTGTGTGGCGCATTTTGATTTTTTTATTTGCATGTGACGTGACTACTAATCGGAATGCATTTGTTCCGAAATCTTCGAATCGTTCGGACGTATTCTTTTTCATTCGGATGTGTGTGGCGCAGTTCGATTTTAGTTACACGTGATGTAACTACTAATCCGAATGCATTTGTTCCAAAAAATTTGAATCGTTCCGATATATTCGTTTTCATTCGGACGTGCGCGTGGCGCAGTTTTAAAATGATTTCTTCAAATAAATCTTATTATTAAATCCAAAGAACAACAAAATAGTTAGAAGAAAGTGAGATCTGAATGATTATGTAATTATTTATTGAACAAATGAAAATATAAAATATTTATGTAGGTTTTTGGACTAGCATGGTATACTACTAATAACGAGTGACAACGAATCAATTCGAATTGATTAGTTTATTAAAATGAGTGTAGTGTCATATATCTTCTTGTCCAATCAGATCATTCCTTTTGTTTTGGGGGTTGGATTACTGTCACAGTGATAGTTTTCTGGTCCAATAATTATATTATTTAAATGTTGTGGGTTGGATTACTGTCACACGCAGTGCAATGTGCTATAGCTTTTCCTCAAGGGCTGTGCTTGCTTATCTGTGCTGTTGTGTTAATCAGAAGGCAGACATTATCAGACTTCCATTCTGTCAGCATTGCAGCAGAAGACAATCCCTGAACTTGTTGTGAAGTTGAACAGTTAAGAAGAGAAGAAGGCACAGTGTCCTAGAGATTTACTGGTCTGCATATTTTTGCTTATTATATTATTATTTTTGGCTGAAATTGTGACTCAAGGGAGAGGAGAAAGTTTTACAACAGTCAAATATATATTTCTTTATCTTATAGTTCTTGCATTAATAATTGTTATTATTTAAAACTTCTCACTAGAGTACTAGTTAGTTAGTAGTTAGTTAAAAATAAATATTATAATTGTGTACTATTGTATTGATTGTCTTGTGTGACTTTTTTGGAGTTCTATCTGTATGAGCTGAGCTCACTGCAATTATTTTGTTTTTGTTTAAGACAGAGATATAGTTATTGCTGTGTGTGCTGTGCTGTCTTAAAGTTAGATAACAGGCACACAGGTTGCTGAATGATGATAGGATTTTTTTGATTTTTGAACACATCAGCAAAAGACACAGACAACACCCTTATTTACTCTTTGTGGATAAATCTAATTATTATTTGTTGTGTGTTTGTGTGTATGTATACTATTCATCATTGTAGATAGATATCCCCACACAGAATTTAATTACATTTTTTTTTGTTTGTTTAACTGTAGTTTAATTTAATTTCTGCACTGTAAACGTATATAACATTACAGGCACATTTGTTGTTTTTGCATAGGATTTTTTTTGGTGTGTGTGTATGTATACTAGTCATCATTTTTGATAGGTAATTAAATTTGATGTAATTTAATTACATTTGTTTTGTCTGTTTATCAGAGTTCTATCTTTATTTGCTTTGCAGTCTCCCTATATTACATTACAGCAGGCACACTTGTCCTTTAGCATAGGTTGTTTTTTTTTGGAACACATCAGCATCATCAGAAGACACATTATCCAATCTCTATTATTGGCTAAATCTATAGTAATAATTAGTATTATTTAATTTTTCAATTTTTATTTTTTAAATATATATAATAAGTAGACAACTACCTATTTGTAATGGATAGTCCTCCCCCACCTCATGTTCCTCAAACAACCAGTAGCAGTGACACAGTAACCACCAGTGACACCACATGTGTACCGTTACTGTCTGTGTCAAATCCTTCCACAGAATCCACATCCTCATTGCCAGGCACAGACATTTCTCATCCACCCTCCACACGTAAAACATCATTTAGGTCTCACAATAGACCTGATACTACAAAGGAGAGGCAAATGAAGCAGCCTCAGGTAAAGCTTACTGGTTCAAGCAGAGCTAGCAGCAGCAGTAGTCAAAGCACTCGTAGACTCACTAGCGGTAGTACTAGTAGTCATCTGAGTCCACCCTCTAAATTTCAAAGGGCTGTAAGTAAAAATACAAGTTCACAATCCTCTAGCAGGGTTGATAGGTCCTCCTCTGAGACCAGGAAGCAGTCCGCATTTCGTCGGCGTCTTAATTTTCCGGAGCTTCCCCCCAAAACAACTAGTACAATCACTAGTGCCAGTTGTGTCACTACCTCTGCTATGTCCAGTTCTAGTACCGTGTTGCCAACTAAAATGTTTTACAGTAGAAGCCAAACAGTGCCAACGCAGGCTTTTTCCAGTGAACATTCATTTAAGCAGCCCAAACGTATTTGAGTATGAGGAAGAAAGAATTTCTCATGCTGATACTGCCGCCACCACCACTGCTACTGCCAGTGCCAACATTACTGATAGCCCATCTGCTATTGATATACGTGAAGAGGGCACCAGTAGTCACCAGGGAGAAGAGGGCTCCCCAACATATGTCGCTAGTGATAAATCCTTGTTTACTGACATGGACGAATCAGCGTCATCTTATAATTTTGAACCAGATGATCAAATTCACTATTCACCTACCCAGCATTCACAGTTTTCTATAGATTTGTATTCCTCTCCGTCTCCAACATCGTCACCACGAGTGTCACCGAGCTCTCCAATAGCTCGTGTTGAGTCTCCCAGACAGATTGTAGTTAGTGCACCCGCCACTACTGGTAGGCCACTAACCTCCTCCATTCCCACCATCCCTTCAATGTTTAGGCCTCCTCCTGTTACATCACAGAGAGAAGGCCATGAAATAACAAAAACAAAAGAAGTTGCTACAGCATGTGCGGCCAAAGAAACTGTCACAAAAGATTCTTCACTGCACAGTGGCAAAGGTAACCATCATGCACAAGTGTGCGAGAATTTTGAGGCTATTGGTGATGGTCGCCAAGCCAAATGCAAATTGTGTGGTAGGGAAGTCAGCCGGGGTAGAGTGTTGGGGCATCTGACCAATTCAGGAATGAACCAACACCTTCACACCCATCACAAGCCAGTGGTGTTAAGGGAAGAAAGTGGTGTCTCTGCTCCAGCCAGCACTACTAGGGGAACTACTACTAGCAGTGTCACAGTCACCACCAGTAGGAATCACAAGGGGCATGGTGATCATGCCTCTTCTGGTGCAGCTGCTATCAGTGTCAGCCAACATCCCATGAAATCCACCCAGCCCACAATGGAGCAATTTGGTGTATTTCATTCCAGTCGGATGTCAAGACAGCAGGTGCGAAAAATTACACGCCTCATTGGCCAGCTCATAGCGGTTGGAGGGGCTCCTTTAAATATGGTGGAAGGGGACCCCTTTAAACAACTTATGGAGGCAGTTGCACCCCATTATAAAGTTCCTGCTCATACCACATTCAGTAGATCTGTAATTCCCTCACTTTACCGATCATGCGTTGTTGTTTTGAAGGAGGAGCTGGTAAAGGCTGCTGAACAGTCAGTGCACTTCACCACTGACCTATGGAGTGCTCCTAGTGGCCAACATGCCTTCCTGTCTTTGACGGCACATTGGTGGCTGCCAAATGTGTCACCACCAGTTATATCAGCCAAAAGTTCAGGCTCAAAAACCTCAGACTCAGTGACTGGTGCAGTAGCCAAGGGGTACCGCTCCTTTCTCCTGCATGCTGAGGTGATGGATCATCAGCACACCTCACAGAACATCCGACATGCACTGAATAATATGGTGGCTCAGTGGCTAGGAGAGCAGGCAGGGACAAAGGCACAAATGGGTTTTGTTGTCACCGATGCGGCAGCCAATATGCTAAAGGCGCTATGGGATGGCGGGTTTGTGGGTATACGCTGTTCGGCACATGTACTGCATCTTGTTGTTAAGGCTGCCCTCGATCACGACACCGGAAGGTTGGCAACACTTTTGGAGTGTTGCTGAAAAATAGCTGGCCACTTCCATCATAGTGTCAACGATAGCCATCTCCTTAGGCAGGAACAGAAAAATTTTGGACTTGCAGAGCACCGGCTCAAACAAGATGTGATTACTAGATGGAACTCCACATTAGATATGCTGGAGCGTATATTAGAACAGCAAAAGGCAATCCATGCAATGGCATACAAACATTCCATTGGCATTGACAGACCACTGGGCAGGGATGACTGGGCCATGATTGAACAGGTAGTGGCAGTCCTCACACCTTTTCGGGCGGTGACAGAAAATTTAAGTCAAGAGAACGCTAGCCTGGCACAAGTCATTCCCCTCTTCACTCACCTCTCGAACCTATTAGATAATTTCCTTACTAATAGGGAAGTATTGCCTGGTGGTAATCTTCATGATGATGTTGCTGCCCTTGTAAGGAGGTTGAAGGAGCAACTGACTCGGCGTGTAAAAGAGTGCATCGACAGTAGCCCTCATTACATGCTAGCCACACTTTGTGATCCTAGAGTAAAGGGAAAGATAGCACTCCGTACAAATAGCTTGACCTCATGGAGGGACAAATTGATACAGAGGGTGCGTGATAGACAAAAAAAAATGTCACCTGTAGAGAAAGATGAAGAGATGACAGAGTCTGATAGTGATACTCTGTCACCTAAAACCAAAAGCTCTAGCACTGCTGCTTGTCCTCGTCCCACCACAGCAGCTACTTTTTGGGCTGATACACTGGGTACATTGGTTGGAGACATTAGAGATCCCCCGATGAAAGAGAGCAATGCTGCCGACATGGTTAAGCTTTACCTATCTCAATCTCCCCTGCCCCCCAGTACCGATCCCTTGACATTTTGGGATGAAAAGAGGTATTTGTGGCCTGTCCTGTCTGTGGTAGCCCAAGAGCTAGTTTCCTGTCCCCCAACCAGCGTCCACAGTGAACGTGTATTTTCAATCACAGAAAATACACTTTCACCTCATCGTGCACAGTTGTCCCCCCAGCTCCTGGAGCAGATGACATTTTTAGAAAATAAATCTTCCAAAGCTGGGTTACCCAGCTCTCAGCTTTGATTCTGATTAAAAAGTGGATATAATCTCCTGCTGACCCACTTGTGCAGTGTGCCAGTCAGTACTGGACTGGGAATTAAAATCATCCCTGGAAAATTGGGCGAACAGCCCTATTTTCCGTTCACTCAGTATAATGCACACATTCAATTTTTCTCAAAGGTGATATTACTGGGATACTCCTTCCCCACAATATTTAGTTTCAAAATTATAGTATATTATTTTTTAATTATTTTTTTCCACATATTCTTGCTATATACACTGTAAAGCCCAATTACATCCATTAATCAGCACTTTAAATTGTAGCTTTTCTAGCCATAGCTGCTGCCGCCCACCAATACATTTACTGGTATCCCGTTAGGCTAATCCGGCTTTGCTGGTTGTCATTACATGACAAATCATCATGGCTCCTAAAGCAAAAGATCTCTTATTTTGATGATATTTTGTAGTTAGCTAGAGGTCATCAATCAAGTAACTTCCCAAATTCAAAATTTTCTACCCCTCTTTGAAACATAATATATTTTATTCCCACTATCCATCCAAAAATGTAAAACAAATTCCAAATAATTTAAACTTAAAAGCTAAGGCCAAAAAATACAATTATTTTGATTTATATTAGTAATTTGAAGGTAACGTCATGTGACCTTCAACCTTAAATATTTCATAATAAACATTGAAATGTTATGTGATGATTTGTCATTGAATGGCGACCAAAAAATAACTTTCTATGTCACAGCGATTTTACTTCCCAAGGGTGTGATGGTTGATTTTATTACAATTTCAACTTTCTATTGACTTTCTTTATATATTTCGTTATTTTTTTAGATCTTGGTTTAGCCTAAACAAGCTTGCTCAAGCATTTGTATTAGTGTATCCATTTTTTTTTTTAAATCGTTTATAATTAATAAGTGCACCTTAATCATAATTTTACAATTGTTAACACATGTTTACACGTTACACGAAAAGTTTCTGTTGTAAGCATTGTCACACATTAGTTACAGTTCGAGTTAAGCCACAATTTTTTTTATTAGTTAGTGGGAGTTTTGGAGACTGTTATCCAAAATTATTGTCTTAATTTTTAAGAAAAAAAAAATTTGAATTACAACTAAGAATAATATTTTTGGGCACTAAGAAAAAATATTAGTGCTACAAAAAAATATAGATTTAACAATCAGCCAGCTGCTACCATACGCAAAAAAATACGGTTAATCTCTAGGACAGTGTTGTCATTCTGGAAGTCCGCTCCTCATAAGAAAAAAATACAATAATATTAATGCTTTGCACAGAGGCACAAACAAGTGAGTGACTTTTAAATTTACCACTTAATCCACATTCCATCATTTATTTCCATTTATTAATAAAATATTCTCTGTTTCTTTCTCATGTTTTTCAGAGAATACTAAAGAAAAACTGTAGACTTGACTTTGAGGGAGGAGACAGACCTTAAAAAAGAGGATGCTACAAGGAGTTCACGGGTAAGAATTATCAATACATGTGTACTTCAAAATAATTTTTATTAAACCGGCATGGAGTGCTGCTCATAAAGAAGGTTTTAATTTAACTTTCAATTGAAAACTCTGTAAAATAATATAAGTATCACAGCTAGTAATTTTGAGACATAAAATTAAGTAATATAATAAAGTTCTATCTATGTTTCAGGTGATGAAACATTGTGTTGATTTAGATAAATTGCATCCAAAATAGATTTGTGCATGTGATCAATTGCTTGCCTCTGATCTTTGTTGACACGGGCTAATGCCCTGTCTATGTGTCTATGTAAATCTTTTCTCATATTGTTGACCGCTTTTGTTAATTTTTTTGTTGCCAGTAAATTTTCCAGAAGTAATTCTTCCATCCGGCTATACCGATGTTGTGCTTCCAGTTGAGGTGGTTGAGTCTGGGCTGTCTGCTCATCCACAATGGGGGCATGATCTTCTGTTGATGGTTGGTCAACGATGACAGATGACGATGGTGAGAAGCATGTTTGTTGAATATTTACTACAGGACTTCCCTCTACACTAAGAACAGGTGAATGCAGTTGACTGCTATGGCTTCCACCTGCAGAAATGCCTCGTAGTTCTGAAATAGATGAAACAGTAATCAAATGTTATTATTTTGTTGTATGAAAACCAATGTATTTGTGGACATGTTGTACAGACATAGAAAGACTCTCGCTAAAATATTTCTTCCATAATATCTAAGAAAAAGACAGCAACAGACTATCCACAAACTTTTATTATACATTTTTCGCTCAAATATATTTTAATATCCAGGATGGACAGATTTTATCTCTCTGTCAAATCTAAATAAAAGTTATATTCAATTAAAGGGATACTAACCCCACATCTTTCCTTTCATGATTCTGATAGAACATGCAATTTTAAGCAACTTTCTAATTTACTCCTATTATTATCAATTTTTCTTTGTTCTCATGTTATCTTGATTTGAAAAAGCAGTAATAAAAGGTTAGGAGCCGGCCCATTTTTAGTTCAGCACCTTGGTAGAGCTTGCTGATTGGTTTGCTAAATTTAGCCACAAATCAGCAAGTGCTACCCAGGTGCTGAACAAAAAATGGTTCGGCTCTAAAGCTTACAGTACTGCTTTTTCAAATCAAGATAGCATGAGAACAAAGAAAAATTGATAGTAGGAGTAAATTAGAAAGGTGCTTAAAATCCCATGCTCTATCTGAATCATGAAAGAAAAAAATTTGGTTTAGTATCCCTTTAACAAATTTATTTATAGAAAAATTGCGTAATAAATCATTTGTAGCTGATTATTTTTGCTATAGTAAAGGCTTAATTACATAAAATGTCCAGATAATTATTGCCTGTCTTGTTTGTTTATATTTTCAGTTTGTTATAACTTACGTGGAGGAGTAGAGGGCATCTCTCCACTTCCGAAGGCTGCTACTGGTGGGATCCGAATCCGAGTTACTAACACTGTTAAATATAGAATAAAATCAGCACAAGCCAAGGTATACTAAATTATAGATAATACGTTTGTGTGAAGACATCAATATTTATTTTGAATATTAAATTTATTTTTTTTTTAAATGGTAAAGCATAGCAAAAAAAAAATATTTAATGAAAAGGTGAATAGAGTGCCATACATTTGGCTGAGAATGGTCAGCTGATAGTCGCAACAAGTGGATGGTCGGCAGAATCATTATCAGGCTGATGAAAGTCATTATATGAAAATCGCGATACAATGGATAATAAAACAAATATTTGACTTTCAATATTTTGAAAGAGCAGGAAATATAAAGTAGCATTATAAATTTATAGTCCTATCATAACATTTGTTTTGTTGTCTTCTTATTATTGTTATTTTATAAATCAAGAATGTAAGCAAGCACTATGCCGCTATGCATGGGTTGGAAAGAAAAAAAATAAACGGGGACCAGGCTTACATTATTGGTTTGTAAAATAAAGATAATAATAGAACAAAGAAAAATTGATTATCAAATACAGGTAGCCCTCAGTTTACGCCGGGGTTAGGTTCCAGAAGGAATGGTTGTAAATCGAAACTGTTGTAAATTGAAACCCAGTTTATAATGTAAGTCAATGGGAAGTGAGGGAGTTCGGTTCCAGGCCCCTCTCAAAATTGTCAAAAGTAACACCTAATACATTATTTTTAAAGCTTTGAAATGAAGACTTTAAATGCTAAACATCATTATAAACCTGATAAAATAATCGCACAACACAGAATATATAATTAAACTAAGTTAAATGAACAAAAACATTTGCTAAACAGCATTATAAACCTAATAAAAAAATTAAACAACACAGACTTCACTTGCATTTTTCTGCAAACAGTTCTTTCTATGCATTCCAATCTGGACTGATTTATAGACAGGAAGATCTCGTTCCTTTGAAATCTGCTCGATAGCTCAGGTCTAGTTAAACTGATTAATTTCAGCTTGCTTGGCTTTGCTGCAACACAAGCGGACAGCTCCACCTACTGGCTATTTTAATAAATGCACTGCTTCTCAATGCTTTTCAATAGCAGTCACATGACTGGAAAAAAAGGTTGTTATTCTGAAATGGTGTAAATTAAATTTGCTGTTCTAGCAGATTCTAGTATGATGAAATCATGAAAGAAAAATGTTTGGTTCATTATAACTTTAAGCACAACACTTGATCATGGAAAGTAACTTGCCAAGAAAAAGGTAATAGGGCTAGTGAACTGGGACAGGATACATTTTGAATGAAATACTCTGGGAGTAGAAATCTAATCTTCAATCCATTTTTTTTTTCTAAAACCTATGTTTCTATTCCTTATTTAGGTACTTACCAGAACTTGGCTGAGACGTGCTTGGGGCTGATTGCCCTGCAGAGTATTTTCGGGGATCTGGAAAACATCAAGGATAAGAGACAGGTAAGTCTAACATGTGTATTAGTGAACAATAGTTATTAGTGATGAATGAATCATAATTTAAAAAAAAAACCTATACAGGCCAGGTAGTGAAATATATATAGAAAATCTTGTCAACAGCCCATAATAGGCATTTAATGTCATGGTCGATTTTTTTATATTTTAAATATTTGAAGTCACATTACAGAAAAAAGGATGCAAAGGCCACAGCGTATAAAATTCAGGTATTGGTGAGGTAGGGAAAGACAAAAAAAAGGGCCTTGGGAGGGAAAGAGAAGAAAGGTGACATGAGGAAAAAGGATATAGAGGAACAACAAATGAAGGGGCATAGGGGAGTGAGGGCAACACAACAGAAGGGCCATGGTGAGGGAGAAGGATGATATATATATATATATATATAATAACTAGTATTTATATAGCGCCTTTCTCACAGTGGGACTCAAACTCTTGAAGCGCATTTTCAGCGCTCGCTCTCAAAATTAAAAAAAATCGCAAGGTGAATAGTTATAGTTGTTATTATTAAGAAATGTAATGGTACTCATTTGAGCGACATCAGAAGGATTAAGGGCTGAGTTGGCCCTGCTGGGATTTGAACCTTTGTATCTTTGAACAGGCTTTTGTAGTCAGGGAATTTTGACAATCGAGCTACCTCACCGGCCTTATATAAAGTGTGATTTTGATTCTGTCATATACAACTATGCCAGATGCATACATATTCCATCTTTCACATACACAATTCACATACACAAGAAATGTATGTGGATGATGGAAGTTGAGTTATGACATATGTTTATGTAACTATGTATGCTGCCTAGAATGCAACTCCCGTCATACATGATTTTTGCCTTACAGATATGGGTCTTTCTTTATTTGTTTAAAACAAAACAAAAAAAAAAGTAAATTGTAATAGCTAAAGGATAAATTGATTGTCTTGTCTTCCACTTTATTCCCTTTTTTTTTTATTTCCACACCCATGCAAAGTAAATCAAAGTAATCATATATTTAATTTTACTCACCAGCTCTCTTTTCCCTGACAGATTCGTCTCTCCTACTTGAGCTTCCGTCACCAGTGACAACAGACCCTTCAAGAAGCTTGTCCCGCACCTCCATCTCCCAACTGTTGAAACGCACTCTCTTTGTGGAGTGCATCAATGACATCTTCTTTTTAACAATTGCCCTGCAATCATAATACCTATAAATAAAATAAAAACATATTTTTGGTTAGAAAATAATAAAAAAAATTTGAAAAACTATACTGACTTTATTTGAAAATAAGGATTTCTTACATTTTGCATCTGATACATCCAAAGAATACCAGCGGAGCTATTGGAAATGACTGACAGTGCCTGACCTTTACCACGGATTTTTATAGTTTTAAAAAGTTATATTATAGAGATGGATAGATTAATAGAAATATATATATAGATATATATATATATATAACAATTATAAGATGAAATGTTTTTTAATATAGTTTTATGAATTTTAATGTATTTACATGCTCTTTTGGGGTGACTTTGACTATGTACTTAATATAAGCACTTTATTCCTTTAATATCTCTCCTCAATGTGAATGCAATATTTTAGATCCATTGTGGAAATAATGGAGTGTAATTGCAAATATTATATATATAAAGACAAGAGATAAAAGGTTAAAAGGCAGACAGATACAATTAATAGGGTAGTTAAGATATGAACATAACCGTTTTATGATACTGCACTTTTAAATCCATTTGTATTATAATGGTTCAGGTGCAGGTCACTTTCTATTTTTATTACATTTAAAAATATTTAAAACACGTTTTTATCATATTTTATCATATTTTAATATATTTATGTATATTGACAAGTTTTCATATATTAATATATTGGATTTTAAATCAATTGCCCATACATAAGTAGGCACGGCCAGTAAGTAAAATGGTGCCCGTGCTTAATGACTACAAGGACCTGCACAAATAAAAACAGAGCTGTAGGGGGGCGGCCCCACCTCTGAAGAAGCGACCAATATCGTTGCAAAATGCGTCAGGCTCCGCCCCCCGACACGAACATTCACTCAAGCACAGTAAGCAATAAGGAGGTTAGCGGTTAAGTTTCTGCAAACCGTCCTACCTGCTTTGTGCCTTTGCTAGATAAGCTTCAGTAGCAATAGATCTGTGAGATCTCAAGCATTTTTTGCACAGCAAACACTCGTTTTTTTGCACTATACTGAGATTGTACAATCAGTCTTGTAAAATATACACAGTGTCTATGTGGACTT
This sequence comes from Bombina bombina, assembly GCF_027579735.1. Taxonomy (NCBI): domain Eukaryota; kingdom Metazoa; phylum Chordata; class Amphibia; order Anura; family Bombinatoridae; genus Bombina; species Bombina bombina. The sequence goes on along the minus strand of NC_069505.1, from coordinate 593,664,464 downwards.
TTTAAATGACACTTTTGCTCTTAATTAATTGTAATAAAGTGCTTTTTTAACTTCAGTCACACTTTGGTCTATATTATCAGCAGTACGGCCCCCACCCCCTCCCTCCCAAACCCCTGATAGATTGAATTGAATACCATACAGTTCAAAAGGGGATCTAGGAGAGACTGACAAGGTGTTTGGAGTGACAAGGAAGAAAAGTGGGATATATCCATCTTCTGGCACCGGTCTTAAAGTAAGTTGTACAGTGGAGTACCATTTTCACATCTGCCTCAGGCTGCATATAGCCTCCACGCTTATCTCTTACCTCATTTGGATTGAGGTCTGAACAAGTGAGTGACCATCTGTATATTTATGTATGTGTGTCACATAAACTTGCCATAATATGCTGCACTAGGATCTGTTTCTTCTGTGCGCCCCTCCCCTCTTCCATATATATATAAATTCCCAGGTTATTGTTGTTTTATATGCATGTAACATTTAGTTATGTAACAAATAAATTTGTTTTTTTTTAAAGTTAGTACAGTGTTTGCTTATCTGGTATACATTGAAATGGACTATAAAGTCAAAATAAAGTTTTATGATTCTGAATCAGCTAGATCAGATAATTGGAAAGTTAAGGGGACATGTAAGTTCCTCATCTGAGCCAGCCTGAGATCTTGAGAGGGGCTTGCTAAAGTGGTCCACCACTGTACGCTTGGGGGTGTTAAGAGGCTTTTGCTTTCTGTTGAATGTTTGAGGCATTTTGTGGGCCTGCATGGATTTCTCAGCAAGGTTTGCGGACACAAGATAGCACTATAATGATCTGCTTTTAGGTGACCGACTGGGGTCTTGGCATCTAAATAAGCTTACATGTTGTCAGAATACATTACAACAAGACAGAATGGATAGAGACTGTACTGCTACAAGTTTTGAGTATCACACACAACTTAATGAGCAGCGCTGCTGAGCAGGCTGTCTCTAAGACACCAGGGCCCCCTCTCAACTCAGGGAAGGGGGATACGACCCGAGGGAAGGGGAAGTGGAAGTGACCAGCCTAGACTAGCTAGGCCAGAAAGGGTGAGTCTCGAGGGGTTACACCATTAAGCTATACTGGTTTAACAAATTGTAATAAGCATTACTATGAGGAAGACAACCTGTAGGGAATAAAAGAGGTTAGGCAGGCAGTAAAATGATACAGCACTCCTACCAATAGTCGCCCAGAACCTGCAAGAGTATGTGGTTACAGCTTACAACCTATATGACAAGAGGTACAAAAATACTTTAAATACACTCCACTCTGACTGTGAATATCAGAGGTACATATGCTGACGCAGCAGCCAAAATGCCACACAAGGAGATAAATATATAATGTCCTTCAATTCAGTTATCTCCCCAATGACCTTTTTGGTTTCTCCTAACTCTCTAAAGATGTTGTGCGCAGGGCCACAGTTAAAGGAGCTTAGACCCAGTGTAGGCACCAAAATGAATTGTATAAGTGACTTGAAGACTGGGGTAAGGGGTAGTACCCTTCCACTAACAGGTAGTCAAGAATGTCCTCTCCCTGTCTGGACCAGTGTTACAAGGCTTAGTGGTGCTCAGAGAAGTGCTAGGGCCTGTGAGGTGTTATATGGTGCTTGAGGTCTAGTTCTGAAAAACACAACTCTTATGGTAATGCACCTAGTGGCACCTCTCCTCCCAGGAGAAATACAAAATATCAGTCACAAGCAGCTCTAAGTGATAGTTCAATATGTTAGGAATATTGCCGTGAGGGTGAGTATAGTTCTAGGGGCCTCAGGGGTACCCAAAGCGAGGTGTCTGTTCCTTTGTTATGAGTTGTGTAGCCTTAGGGTATTTCAAAGTTTATAAATATATATGGGGGGTGTTATGCGTAACTGTGAGACCTTTATCTTACCCCTTCAAAAACACTTCGGCAGCAGCGTCAACTGTAGGTAGGGAGTGCAATGTGGGGTCCGTATGTCTCCAGCGTTGAGGATCAGCCAATTTAAACAAGACCCGGTTTGTAAGGCCCTAACCTTAAGATGTCGGCTACTCATGCTCAGTGGCAAATGAGAGGTGCACAGGGCTCTTTCTCACCTGATCTCCCACAGTGCTGAGCTCAGGATCCGGTAATCTAGGGGTCCACTATAGCTCTAGGCAGACCCTGTGTCCCAGTCGCTGCAGTTTCTCTTGCCACGGAGCTCCGCCGCCTCCTTAGTCACCTGCCACGTGGGCCCGGTCGCGTCTACTCAGCAACAACGCCGATGTCTCCTTCCTTAGTACCGGTAAGGTCCACTGTACAGGTTATAGCTCCGGAGCGGATCCCCGACCCTCCAGAGCTCAGATGGATAGGTAATAGCCTAGGTGAGGCGGTGGATTTAGGTCTGTAAGCCCTGGTCACAGCTGTTGTATTTCTCATGCAACCCAGCTCCTCAAACCAGCCGGATCAAGAAGGGGCTCATCCAATAATGATATCTGCAGCCTTGGCAAGTCTTTTTGACACTTTTAGAGCACTATCACAGCTTTAAAATTGATAGAAACACTAAAAAATATACAGAGCTCACAGCTAGTGCGACTGTCCTGCACAACCGTTGGCTCCGCCCCTCCCATATATATTTATTATAATGCGTGTGGTGTAGATTCCAAGCGGGGGCATCTGAGGACTGTCCGTTCTCCTATGGTCCCTAAATAGAAGCTGAATATGAATATTGAATATGGGCATTCTTACACAATTCAGAAATGTCAGCACACGGCTTCTATTTAGGGACCATAGGAGAACGGACAGTCCTCAGATGCCCCCGCTTGGAATCTACACCACACGCATTATAATAAATATATATGACCGAAGCTGAAGATATGTGCGCGGCATCTTAGTGCATAACCGTGAGTGATAACAGTATGTGCGGCTGGACGTGTTGTGTGTGAATACTGCGGTATACCGTGCATTGTGTGTTAGTTTGCTTTACTCCCCGTATGTAGTAGTACATGCCAGCAGCCTCCTCCTTGTAGCTTGTGACTAATAAGCATGGTGCTCTACTAGTTATCAAACTTTACATTGCGTATAATGTACTATATACGCAATATTCTCCAAGCTTTTGTGCACGTCTCGTTTGCTCAATTATCCCCTTAGCGATACACTATGTTGCAGCATTGTGGGCTGTGCGTGAGTATGAGCATTGAATATGGGCATTACAGCTATGTTAGAAAGCATGATCATACTCACGCACAGCCCACAATGCTGCAACACATAATAACAGCCAACTTGTGGGGCTCAGTCTGAAAACGGAGGGGGACAGCTGGCAGGCAAGTAAACAATTAGAAGGGGGAACAGGGTGCTGGGCACGGGGCCCAGTGAGTGAGATTCCCTATTCCCCTGCACAGTGGAACAGTCACGGAGGGGATTGTAATTGACATGTATTAGCAGCTCCAGCATGGGGGCTGGCTATAAGGACACTAGCTAGGGAACGAGGAAAAACTTTGTAGCTAGTGTGTCCTACAGACGTATTCTTATGTAGTGAAACTTTGTCATCAATTTTATAAGCTTTAGCAGAAAAATTGCTAATACATGTCAATTACAAACTTTATACTCTTTTAATTCTTTATTTAAATACCCCATATTTTTTGAGTGCATAATGTCCCTTTAAGGACAAAGGCTATTTTTACATTTCTGCTGTGTTTGTGTTTAGCTGTAATTTTCCTCTTATTCATTTACTGTACCCACACATATTATATACCGTTTATCTCGCCATTAAATGGACTTTCTAAAGATACCATTATTTTCATCATATCTTATAATTTACTATAAAAAAATTATAAAATATGAGGAAAAAATGGAAAAAAAACCCACACTTTTTCTAACTTTGACCCCCAAAATCTGTTACGCATCTACAATCACCAAAAAACACCCATGCTAAATAGTTTCTAAATTTTGTCCTGAGTTTAGAAATACCCAATGTTTACATGTTCTTTGCTTTTTTTGTAAGTTATAGGGCCATAAATACAAGTAGCACTTTGCTATTTCCAAACCACTTTTTTTCAAAATTAGCGCTAGTTACATTGGGCCAATGATATCTGTCAGGAAAACGTGAATAACCCTTGACATGTATATATTTTTTTAGAAGACATCCCAAAGTATTGATCTAGGTCCATTTTGGTATATTTCATGCCACCATTTCACCGCCAAATGCGATCAAATAAAAAAAAAAAGTTCACTTTTTCACAAATTTTGTCACAAACTTTAGGTTTCCCACTGAAATTATTTACAAACAGCTTCTGCAATTATGGCATAAATGGTTGTAAATGCTTTTCTGGGATCCCCTTTGTTCAGAAATAGCAGACTTATATGGCTTTGGGGTTGCTTTTTGGTAATTAGAAGGCCGCTAAATGCTGCTGCGCACCACACGTGTTTTATGCCCAGCAGTGAAGGGGTTAATTAGGGAGCTTGTAGGATTAATTTTAGCTTTAGTGTAGTGTAGTAGACAACCCCAAGTATTGATCTAGGCCCATTTTGGTATATTTCATGCCACCATTTCACCGCCAAATGCGAGCAAATAATAAAAAAAAAACTTTACATTTTTCACAAACTTTAGGTTTCTCACTGAAATTATTTACAAACAGCTTGTGCAATTATGGCACAAATTGTTGTAAAAGCTTCTCTGGGATCCCCTTTGTTCAGAAATAGCAGACATATATGGCTTTGGCGTTGCTTTTTGGTAATTAGAAGGCCGCAAAATGCTGCTGCGCACCACACGTGAATTATGCCAAGCAGGGTTAATTTTAGCTTTAGGGTAGAGTCTGCCAGTACTAAATAAAAGGAGTTTTTTTTTGTTTTTTTTTAATAAAAATAATATAATATTTTAGCTATGATGGACCCCTGCCTTAGCTCCAACCTCCCTAACCCCCCCCCCCCAGCTCTCTAACCCTCTCCCCTACATAATTGCCGCCATCTTGGGTACTGGCAGCCCCCCCACAATACCCCCATCCCCCTCCCAGATCCTTTTATATTTAATTTTTTTTAATCTTTCCCCCCCCCCTCTCCCTCCTCATTGGTGTCAGTGGCTAATGAGCGCCCCCCCACACGCTCCCGGCGTGCACATTGCACTTACAGGAACCGGATGCCAGGTAGCGATGGGCCGCCCACCAGTCTCCCTGTTACGCTCCCACCCACCAACGAATGGCACCATTGCTACCGGTGCAGAGAGGGCCACAGAGTGGCTCTCTCTGCATCAGAGGCTTGTAAAAAGGTATTGCAGGATGCCTCCATATCGAGGCGTCACTGCAATACCCTGAGAGCTGCTGGAAGCGATTGCGATCGCTTCCAGCACTGTTAGACAACTGGCGTACCAGGTACGTCTATTGTCATTAACTGTTCGTTTTTGCATGACGTACCTGGTACGTCAGTTGTCATTAAGAGGTTAACATATACTGTATACTACAGCCTACCCCTAAGGTCCAACAATGACCTGCTCCTTGTATCTTCTAACATCACCTCTTGTCTTGTCGCTTACATGCATTGTATTGCTGTATCAGTTGTACCCATGGCCAGTGCTGGGGAATTTCTTGGCGCTTAGTAAATAAAGTAAATATACACACACATACTGTACAGACAGACATATCTATAAGAAGTTACCTCTATATTAGATATAGCCACAAATTGTTACCTATGTATTACATGTAGTCAACAGTAGTTACCTCTATTAGGTATAGTCATAGAATGTTACCCATCTATTAGACACCTTCTTAAGCTGTTACCTTCATATTGCACATCACCATAAACTGACACTTCTGTATTAGATATAACCTTAATCTGTTACCTCTATATTAGATAGTAACTGTTGCCCATGGCTTCGCTCACGTGGATTTTGTGATTTGTAAAAAATAGCGAAAAACCTGACCACTCGCAACGACATGTGCACTCACGTGTGTGCCTGTTCGGGTTGCACCCTCGCTGACATGAACTTCTTGAGTTTTCGTTAGTTCTCGTAATCTAAATACCAATTTTCACATCTCCCCCCTCCTTTTGACCCCCCTTAAGTGGATTTTTGGGAAATGTTAAAACACGTATTTCTTTATTTTTAAAGGAAAATCTAAAACCAATTTTCACGTCTGTAATATCGTCGGTTTTTGGTATATAAGTATCCTCATAAATCAGCCCGCTCTTTTGACCCCCCTTAAAGGGACACTGAACCCAATTTTTTTCTTTCGTGATTCAGATAGAGCATGAAATTTTAATTTTAATTAATTTTGCCCACCCCCTCCTCCTACAGACTCTCAGTATTATCCCCTATTACCCAAACTGCACCTGCCCTTACCCCCTATTACCCTAACTGCACATGCCCTTATCCCCTATTACACTAACTGCACCAGCCCTTATCCCCTATTACCCTAACTGCACCAGCCCTTATCCCCTATTAACCCTAACTGCACCTGCACTTATCCCCTATTAACCCTATCTGCACCAGCCCTTATCCCCTATTAACCCTATATGCACCAGCCCTTATCCCCTATTAACCCTATATGCACCTGCCCTTATCCCCTATTAACCCTATATGCACCAGCCCTTATCCCCTATTACCCTAACTGCACCTGCCCTTATCCCCTATTACACTAACTGCACCTGCCCCCATCCCCTATTACCCTAACTGCACCTGCCCTTACCCCCTATTACCCTCACTGCACCTGCCCTTATCCCCTATTACCCTCACTGCACCTGCTCTTATCCCCTATTACCCTCACTTGAGCCTTATTCTCCTGTAAACTACCTCCCCATATCACTGCTTCCACTAATATCAAAACTCCTGGAATATCTAGTTTATGACCCCCTAACCCTCTTCCTGTCCTCCAGCTCCTTGCCTGACCCCCTGCAATCTGACTTCCGCCCCAACACTCAACTGAAACTGCCCTCACCAAGGTTACTAAAGATCTTCTTTCTGCTAAAAGTAATGGCCGCTACTCTATACTCATCTTACTTGACCTCTCAGCGGCCATTGATACTGTTGACCATCCCCTCCTACTACAGACTCTCAGTATTATCCCCTATTACCATAACTGCACCTACCCTTATCCCCTACCCTAACTGCACCTGCCCTTATCCCTATTACACTAACTGCACCCGCCCTTACCCCTATTACCCTAACTGCACCCGCCCTTACCCCTATTACCCTAACTGCACCTGCCCTTATCCCCTATTACCCTAACTGCACCTGCTCTTATCCCCTATTACCCTAACTGCACCTGCCCTTATCCCCTATTAACCCTAACTGCACCTGCTCTTATCCCTATTACCCTAACTGCACCTGCCCTTATCTCCTATTAACCCTATCTGCACCAGCCCTTATCCCCTATTACCCTAACTGCACCTGCCCTTATCCCCTATTACCCTAACTGCACCTGCCCTTATCCCCTATTACCCTAACTGCACCAGCCCTTATCCCCTATTAACCCTAACTGCACCTGCCCTTATCCACTATCACCCTAACTGCACCAGCCCTTATCCCCTATTACCCTAACTGCAGTACACAATACATAACACACAGTACACAATATACAGTAAATATAACAACATACACAGTAAATAACACACAGTACACAATTCATAACACACAGTACACAATATACAGTAAATAACACACAGTACACAATACACAGTAGATAACACACAGTACACAATACACAGTAAATAACACACAGTAAACAAAAAATAACAGTACGCAATACACAATACAAAGTACACAGCACACAATATAACATTATGTAATACACAGTACATAGCACTTAGTACATAACACACGGTACACAACACACAGTATGCGATAAACAGTACGCAATACACAGTACATAGCACACAGTACGCAATAAACAGTACACAGTACATAACACAATACACAGTACACAATACACCGTACATAATACAAAGTACACAATACACAGTACATAACACAGAATACACAGTACATAACACACAGTACATAACATACAATAGACAGTACATAACACACAGTACATAACATACAATAGACAGTACATAACACAGAATACACAGTACATAACATAACATACAATAGACAGTACATAACATACAATACACAGTACATAACATACAATAGACAGTAAATAACACACAGTACACAATACAAAACACACAGCTGCAGAAGTAAATCAGCAGTTTCCGATTTATTTGATTTTGAATCTCCCACCCTTCTGCTTCCTCATCTCTCTGTACCATGTGATCAGTGTAGTCATGTGACAGCTGTGATGTTAGAAGGTCCTTTAGAGGGATGGGAACTAGCTGCTACCAGTAAAATACCAGTCAGGTAGGACCCCTTCCCCTGATGGCCCCCTGCCTACACCTGCTTATAGTAACATAAGGAGACCAGACTTTCATGCACAAATATCTTATTTTATTTCATCCCCAGTTCATACACAATGTGCACAATACACAGACATCACTGGCTCACAGGCAGCAGCATTATTATTATTATCAGTGTATCTAGTGCAGGATTCTCACACAGGCACCATCTTTATATACACAGAATGTAGCATTATTATTAAGTGACAGTGTATCTAGTGCAGGATTCTCACACAGGCACCATCTTTATATACACAGAATCCAGCATTATTATTATGTGACAGTGTATCTAGTGCAGGATTCTCACACAGGCACCATCTTTATATACACAGAATGCAGCATTATTATTATGTGACAGTGTATCTAGCGCAGGATTCTCACACAGGCACCATCTTTATATACACAGAATGCAGCATTATTATTATGTGACAGTGTATCTACTGCAGGATTCTCACACAGGCACCATCTTTATATACACAGAATGCAGCATTATTATTATGTGA